>NW_010312013.1:0-1773 GCF_000700745.2 Antrostomus carolinensis
TGGGGATCTCAGCTGGATGGGAGTCAGGACCAGTGCCTGTGAGAACAGCAGCACTGTCAGGGTGACTGCACAGCTGCTGTACGAGCCCAGGGACAGGGGGTGGATGGGCTATGCTGCATCCACCTCTCCTGCAGGCGGGGGGGTGGGGGGAGCTGTCTTCCCAAACTCTTCCAGGTGGCTCTCAGTGCTGGTGGTGGTGGTCATGCCGGCTTGGCTCTGGCCCCATATTCGCCTCCCTGCATCTCTCCTACCTGGGATGCTCCGGGATCCCTGTGCAAACCTGGGCAACCTCCAGCCCTGGCAGCCCCATTCCCTGGCAGAGCTACGGTGGGGCAGCCACCAAGCCCTTCAGCTGTCTTCCCAAACTCTTCCAGGTGGCTCTCAGTGCTGGTGGTGGTGGTCATGCCGGCTTGGCTCTGGCCCCATATTCGCCTCCCTGCATCTCTCCTACCTGGGATGCTCCGGGATCCCTGTGCAAACCTGGGCAACCTCCAGCCCTGGCAGCCCCATTCCCTGGCAGAGCTACGGTGGGGCAGCCACCAAGCCCTTCACTGACGTGGGCTCTGGCTGTGAAACCAGCCAGGTTAGTGTCATCCAGCCCTGCCACTTGGAAGGCGTCCAGTAATGAGCAGCCAGAGAGAGTGAGATCCTCGGTGGCAGCAAACAGATGCTGCTGTCGCCGCACAGCGGCTCTGGCATACACAAGCTACCAGCTCCTGCTGGGAGAGGGACCACGGAGGTGCTTCCCCATGGCCCTGTGCAAGGGATGGGAGAAGCAGCTGACCCTGTCCTGTCCCTTCTGGGTGGGGAAGGGGGTCCTTACCTCCCCATAGCAGCTCCAGAGCAGCTGGGGAATACTCCCAGGTCACACAGAAGTCGCCCAGACATGGTGCAGAGGATAAAGGTCTTGGCAGCTGGGCACTGGAGCCTCGCTGGCATGGGGTGGGCACACCCAGGAGGAAGGGTACATGGAGCTGGGGACAGCCCCATGCCTGGCTGCTGCGATCTCGCTGGCACCCATCCATCCCTGCACATGGCTAGGCTAAATCTCCAGCCTGGCTGGAGCTCGAGCTCTGGGCAGTCCCATCTTGGGGCTGTGTTGGGGCTGGCTGCTCTGGCAGTGAGGACCCTGCTTCTAATTTCCAGCCGAGATTTATTCATGGTCAGTTCAAACCCATCATCCCTGTGCCAACGCTGTGCTTCAGCCCAGCAGTGATGCACCCTCCTGGGTGCTCATCCTCACAGCATGCTCAGAGAGAGAGAACTCGACCCCTCCAGCTCCCAGGGAACATGGGTCTCCATGGAGACCTCCTCAGATGGACAGCAGGATTTGTACCAGAGGAGCTGAGCCCAGCTCCCCTCTCCAGCCCCTTGCCTGCCCCCCCAGCCATGTTTTGTCCCCTGCTGCCTGCCCTGGGGTTGGAGATGTTCCTTCCCTGTCCCCAGAGCCACCCTGGGGTGACTCATTTCACCTGCTTGTCCGCATTGTCATGGCAATGGGCACTCACTGCCCTTCACCCCACAGCATAGCCCTTAACAGGGAACCTAACAAAGTAAAGAGGTCAAACCAGGCCTAATGGGGCTGGTGACATGCTGCTGATCCCCAGCTCATATGGCCTTGCTGCCACTGCCACCAGTGACCCCAGCAGAGCTGCCCGGGGCTGTGCCACCTGTCCCGGCGTGAGGAGCAGGTAGTGCCTCGGGATGCTCCAGAAAGGGCACAGGGGCCAGCTCCCCTTGCTGCCGCTGCCGTGTGGGAACTCATTTCTGGAG
>NW_010312013.1:1849-2054 GCF_000700745.2 Antrostomus carolinensis
TGCTTTCCTTGTTAAGCGCTGGGTTTTGGTTTTTTTTAGCAGCCTGTTTATGGGAATGGAACCGCCCCGGCGTGAATTATTCATGGCCCCTCGCAAGCTCATTCTCAAAATATCAATTTCTCCCAGTCACGCCAAGCAGCACTTAAGCCTAAAAGCCTTGTTAAAAAGAACTGCTGGCCCAGCTAGCCAGGGAGAGGACGGGAGC
>NW_010312013.1:2239-3638 GCF_000700745.2 Antrostomus carolinensis
GTCACTGCAGCGCCCAGGGGCTCTCCCTCTGGCTCTCTCCTGATAGAGCTGCTTCCGAGGCAGGGGGCACATGCGGGTGTCCCGACTCTGGGCATGACAGCAGCATTTATGGAGCCGCATGAGGAATTAATCAGGTGGAGGAGCAGGGATGAGCACAGGCGTTAGCAGGGGGAGCTGCCAGAGCGGGTGGGAGGGAGGGAGCTGCTGCGGCACAAACCCCACCAGCTGTGGCCACAGATGGCACAGCCATGCTCCTCTCCCTTGGGGCTGCAGCCGGGACACCAGGACCCCCGTCATTTGCATGGAGCCCTGCTCAGCAAGTCACTCTCGCTTGCTGAGGGCCATCAGTGCTAAACCCTCTGCTGACATGGGAAGGAGGGCAGGGCAGGCAGGGCAAGGGCATCTCCGGCTGCTGGGAGCAGCACTCCAGCCAGGACACCACACCAGCACCCACACCAGGGCCACCCTTGGCACCTGCCAGGGACATCCAGCATGAGGCAGTTTCAGTGCCGTGACCCCAACCTTGCCCTGGCGTGAGTAGCCCCGAGTGGCTGCAGGGACCCTGCAGGCAACAGCTGGGTCGGAGCAGCACTGCTTGTAATTACTGATTAAAATGCAGATGCTCCCCAAACTGCAACTTTTAGTTTCTCTAGCAACAGCTAAATCAAAGGCAACAAGGCAGGGAAACACCGAGCCGTGCAGCAGGTGCCACCGCACCGGTGTAGACAGGGAAACCATCTTCTTCCTTGTTATTATTTCACAAGTCTTCCTCAAGCCAGCAAAGTTTTTGCATCCTCACGTTGCCCGTTGGTGCAAACAGCAAATAGTTTTGTCCACTCCTTGACATGGCCCTTCCCTAATGCCTCTCCATTAACAAGACCATTTAGGGAATCTGTCCATGACTGGGATTTTAATCCATCTACCGTGCCCTCTTAATTCCTCATAAAACAAGTTTTTAATCAAAATGTCAGATGGCAATAAATGAAGCGCTGGAGAGAAATCACTGGTGCTCTGCTGGTGCTGCTGCCTGTACCTACCAGGCTCTGCTCTTCCCCAGAGGCAGTGGGCCTGTGGTACAGGGCTGATGTGGGATACACAGTGGTTCCCCTCCCAGCAATTTGACGTGACCCCAGACAAACCTTCTGCTGTTTTGCTGAGCTCAGTATCTCCCCACTTGATCTTTGCTTTTTGGACCATCCCTTTTTCTTTGCCATCCCAGTCCAGGGGAAAGTGGCTCTGCCTCTGGCACACAGTTCAGGACAGGCTCCAGGCTTTGGGCATGGCTCCATTTTTCCATCATTTGTCCAAATTAGTGGCTGGAGGACATGTCAGCAAGACCCCTCAGCAATGGGGTGGGTCACCCGCACCCAGGGACCTGCCCCTGCTGCACCCACGCAGC
>NW_010312013.1:3675-4028 GCF_000700745.2 Antrostomus carolinensis
CCTGCCCCCCGGCGTCACCAGCCCCAAGGCAGGTGCTAACAGGGCCACCCAGTACCCAGGTGCCCTGAGTGGGAGGATGTCAGCCTGTGACAGTGTGATCATTTCCACGGCAACAGTGTGTGACAGCCTAAGCACCGGCTGCTCCAGGGTGTTGGTGCCGGTGCCGGGAGCCAGGGTCGCCCTTCGGCATGTTTCTCCTGGAGGGAACCAGCCCAGCATGGGCACCCACTGCCGATGGCGGGATGTGAGAGGCTGCCACGAGCCCGAGCTCCACCTGAGCAAACCCACAGCCAGGCCCTGACTGCTGCTCTGCGAGCGTGGGGCAGAGCTGTGCCCACAGCTGGCTCGGCAGG
>NW_010312013.1:4176-4672 GCF_000700745.2 Antrostomus carolinensis
ATGGGCCCTGCACCCTGTCCCGAAATGGCTGCACCGACACGCAGATGTATCAGCGTTCCTGCTCCAAGCAGAGCCAGGAGGAGCCCAGCCTGAACCCTGGCGTGCGGGAGCCCAGCACCCCCTGCTCCCCCTGTGCAGGCGATGCTGCAGCCCTCATTGTGCCCATGGGGGCACCCACAGGTCGGGGGCTGGCGTCAGGCCCAGCGTGGGCTGCGTGGCCGGCTGGAGACAAGGCGGGGAGGGAAGGAGGGAGGGCAGGCAACCGGCACGTGAGTACTCAGCCTTGCTCCCATCCCCAGCACGCCTGTTGCTTGGAGAGAGCTGCCAGGGAGAATGGAGTGGGCACTTAATCTCCCCCTATAAGTTTAATTAATGGGCTGCAGCGCTCATTCTGTGCTGCCGCCTTAATTGGTACAAGCTGCAAACGCTGTGGAGCCTGGAAAAAAACATTTGGAAATGAAAAATATATTAAGCAGGAAACAGATCAATGGCTCTT
>NW_010312013.1:4752-5007 GCF_000700745.2 Antrostomus carolinensis
TCACCCCTGTTAGTGCCAGCGAGCAGCCCTTGGGACAGACAGCCCTGCTCCTGTCTGCAGGAGAGTGGCCTGAGGCTGTACCCCTCTGTGTGGGGCTGTGGGGCTGTTCCCCTGTGTTTCTGGGGGCAGCTTGAGCTCTCCTTGCACAGCTGGAGAGCCCCACCTGACCACAGCTAGAAGAGCCTTCCCTGCACAGCTGGAGCCACCTCCCACCCCTGCACAGCTGGAGAGGCACCCCCAGGCACAGCTGAAAAA
>NW_010312013.1:5324-5539 GCF_000700745.2 Antrostomus carolinensis
CACCTCCCTCCCCTGCACAGCTGGAGAGGCGCCCCCAGGCACAGCTGAAAAATCACCTTTGCACATCTGCGGCCCCTGGCACAGCTGGAAGGACCACCCAGGGCACAGCTGGAAGGGTGACCCAGCACAGCTGTCCCATGTGGGGCTGCCCAGGGCCAGCACCAAGAGCACCTCAAGCCCTGTGGGGCTGGAGTGGGGTGGCCGAGGGCAGCAGG
>NW_010312013.1:5591-9492 GCF_000700745.2 Antrostomus carolinensis
GATGATTTGCAGGAGAGGGTCGGGGAGGCTGCAGGGCTGCGCTGAAGGCTGTAATTGCCTCGGCTGTGCACAGAACATTAGCTGCGCTTCCCAGATATTTACACAGGGGAAAACAAAGTCATAACTCACCAAATAAATAATCTCCCAGACGCAGCACTTAGGGAGCGGGTGCGCCCCTGCACTTGCATGGCAGCACCCCCAGGCCACGCACTGGGGGACAGAGAGGGCAGTCAGCGCTGCGCTGAAGGCTGTAATTGCCTCGGCTGTGCACAGAACATTAGCTGCGCTTCCCAGATATTTACACAGGGGAAAACAAAGTCATAACTCACCAAATAAATAATCTCCCAGACGCAGCACTTAGGGAGCGGGTGCGCCCCTGCACTTGCATGGCAGCACCCCCAGGCCACGCACTGGGGGACAGAGAGGGCAGTCAGCCAACTGGGGGGTGGAGGGGCATGGGTGCTGGGCTGCAGCGGTGCAAGACCAGGGACTGGGTGTAGGCAGGCATCCCAGCTCCTGTGCAGAGTGGGGTGACCCCCAGTCTCCCCATGTCAGTGGGGCCAGGGAAGCCCTGCAGGTGTCCCACATGCCAGTGCACACCCCAAGGGCACCCATCGCCCAGGGCCCAGGCCTGTGAGACCTATAAATCACCCTGAGCCCTGTGTGGGAGCAGGATGCCATGCCAGAAATGGGGACCTCGGCACTGGCCCGTTTCACACAATGCATTTAATTTAAAATTTGGCATTTTGCTTCATGTACTTGATGGTTGGCTAACAAATTAGCATGGCATGGTATCAATAGCTCCAGATTAAAATCTGTTTAACCAATAGATCCCAAGAATAAAATAGGAAATGAGGACAGCGTGGCTGGGACAGCCGGGACACCGCTGGGGCTTCAGCACAGCTGGGAGCAGAGCAAACTGTGTTCCAGTGACATTCAAGTTGGCTCAGCTACCAGCTGACCAAGGACGAGGACCCTGTGACTGTCAATGCTGGCAGGAGCAAGGAGGACCCAGCACAGCCTGGTCCAGCTGTGACCAGGGAGTGTGTGGGGACAAGGAGCCCCTCCATGCCCCTCAACTCTCCAGCTTGCTCAATGATAGGCTGGGGTCTGCAGGGACCACTTTGATTTCCTGCTATTATATCCCAGCCCTACTAAATGTGATTGCTAACGGCACGTGGCCCCTAACAGGGAAAGTACACTGCAGCCTGCCTGCTTGCCTGAGACAAATCGCAAATCTCGTCGCGGGGCTGTGTCCAGATTTTTAATGTAGTAATAGCTCCCCAGCTCAATTATGCCTTTGACTCAGGGGGACTGCTGGTCCCCAAGAAAGGGCTTAAGCGGCTGCACTCTGCCGTGTTCCCAGGGTGAGGGCAGAGGCGGGGGGGTAGGGGTTGTCTATGGGAACCCTTTTCCCATGCCCCAGGTCACCCAGAGCTGCCCTTTGGTGGCAGTGGACCCACATGGTCCCCTGTGATGCCTGGCCAGGGAGAAGCATGTGCCAGCCATGCTGCCCCACACACAGTTCTCTGTCCCATTGGTCTGGCTCCTGGTGCTAATCCCAGGGCTGGTGGCAGCAGATGGGACCAGCCCCGCAGTGGTTTTCCTCCTGCAGCGCAGGGGCACTCGGCCCCTGCCAGGATCCAGGGCAGCCGTGCTGCTCCTAGTTGGCCACGCACGGCTGCTCCTCACAGCATCTAGTTAGCAAAGAGAGAGAGAAAAAAAAAAAACCAACCCTGGATAAATAATTTAAAACATGAAATCCTTTGCACCTCTTTAGTGCTTTGCAATTTCAAAGCCCGGCGTGCCCATTAACTAATGAACCACATCAAACATTCTCTTGCCTTGCATCTCGCTCGGCCCCTCTGTTTGTCTGTACCAGCCTCTCCTGACTTGCTGTCCCTGCTGTCCCCAACCCTTCCCAGGCCCCCTGGCATGTCACCACCAACTCTGTGATTGCAGCCCTGACCGGGGCAGGCAGCACTGGGGTGCCTGTGGGCTCCCCATGATCCCCCCTGCTGTGGGCTGTGCCCCTTGCTGCTCCCACTGTCACTGGGATTACTGGTGAACGCTGTAGCGGAGACATAGTGAGACTGTCACATTTCAGCTGTCATTATGCTTTCATTACTCAGTATCTTTTGCAAGTGTTCGAGTACGTTACGGAATTAAGACCACGTGAGTACAGGGATCATTTTCCTTCTCCCACCTCTGAAACGCAGCCGCCCCGCAGCAGGGTGTAATAGCTGCTCAGCAACATGCAGGGATGTTACTCAGCAGGGGGAGAGGGATCCCACGTCCCCGAAAGGTGACGGATGTGTATGTGTAAATTACCCGAGTTGAGCATTTCACCACTTCTGCTCTTGCGAAAGTGGTGGGCAGGGGCACGAGGGTCACGCTCGGTCCCCCCATGGGTGCATGCTGCCCCTCCACAACCCTCCCAGCTTGGGAGCCACCCCTGCTCCCAAGGGACACACAGCCATGTCACCAGCCAGCCCTGCTGCCAGTGTCACAGCCCCACACGGGGGGTGCTTGGGGGCCCCCAGTCCCCCTGCAGGCAGAGTGACAGGGGCAGGCAGGGCTGGTGCTTACAGACAGCCCCCAGGCATGTGCCCGCTGCCTGCAGGGTAGCAGGAGAAGTGGGGTTTAGTCCAAACAAAAGGTGTTTTCAGAGGGCTGAAATTAATAACACAAACCCTAATTTAAAATTATATTAGGCTATCAATTACTGCCTGAGCGTCCAAGAGCTCTGCTAACAGCATCAAATTGCCAGCTGTGATAAATGGTTTTATTGGAATTTCATAAGGTCTGAATTATTTCCAGATAGGAAATTTTTGTAGATTAATTAAAATTTTGTAACAAGCTGGAGCAGTTTGTGGCACTCCGCTGCTGGCCTGGGGCAGGATCTGGGCTTTCCTGAAACATGTCCCCATGTTGTCACCAGGGACCACTGTGTCCTGCCAGTGGTGGCTCTGCCAGTGCTGCAGGAGTATCACCAGGGAAAAGTCTTCCTGTCTGGCAAATTGGCAGAGCCAGTTATCAAAACCTGAGTGGCTGGAAGATTGCAATGTGCTCAGCTTGAGCCAGCACTGCTTCTGCACGGGAGCATCCAGCCTTATTTGTTATATTAGAGTTCTCCTAATACTTCAGTAAAGAGTGGGTAGAAGAAAAACCACTCGACATAGTTTATTCAGATTTTCAAAAGGCCTTTTGACAAGATCCAGCACAGGAGGTTACTATAGAAATTAAATTGTCGTGGAGCGAGAGGCAAAGTATTGCCACGGATCAAAGAGAGAGAAAGCAGAAGAAGAGTAAACAGGCAGTTGTCCTCCCAGCGCAGGGGAGCCATGGGGGCTTGCAGGCTCCACCACAGCCCTGTGGCTATTAACATATTTGTGAGGCTTCTGGGAAGAAGGAGCAGCAACTTGGGAAATAGGATTTTGGAGGTATATCGGGGTCCAAGAGCCTGTCGGATGCGACAGGTGTGGTGCTGGTGCAGGCCATGGCAGAGCCATGGGGCCATGCTGCAGTGAGCATCCCTTGGAGGTGGTCCCCTGCACCCCTGCTCACGGGTGACCGCAGCCTCGCACCCCGACAGACCACGATAGCACTCTTGGCTAATGAGCTGCGAGCTCTGGGGGGACACAGCCTGCAGGTGATGGGGTGAGGCAGCGGGAAGCAGGGTCATGGTTGCTGGGTGGCTGGGCAGACCACCCTCTGCCATCCCCGCTTCTCAGCCCACGCCATGCTGCCATGCTTATCCTGGCAGGGATGTGGTTCCAGGCAGCACTAGCCCTGCTGGGCTCTGCCCCCACCCTGGGGCTCCTGTGTGGGACAGGACGTTGTCCTATGGGGCAGGTGACAGCCCTGGTCCCACAGTGGCAGTGCCAGCAGCAGTGCTGTG
>NW_010312013.1:9549-9781 GCF_000700745.2 Antrostomus carolinensis
ACTCAAGCCCCTGCTGCCCGTGCAGGCAGGTTGTGGCAAAACCCTGGTGCCATGGCCAATGCTTTTGGGGTACAGATGGGCTCTCCCACACCACCCACAGTGCACCATGTCCTCATATGGCATCTTGGTGCACAGCTCTTGTACGGGGCCACCGATGGGCAAACTGGTGGCTGTGGGGCAGAACTCTCCCTGGCTGGGGCACTCCCGGGGGTCACTGCAGGCAGCAGTGGGC
>NW_010312014.1:0-230 GCF_000700745.2 Antrostomus carolinensis
AAACCCCACCAGGACATCGGGGAATGGGTTGGGGGGGTTGGTGACACCCATGGGTGCCAAGATTGGACCCACGCTGGGTATTTTTAAACCCAGCTCCTCAAGTGGGTATCGACTTTCCGGGCACCGGTGAAAGATGCCCGGACTTGGCTGGGAAAAACCGGGGGGCCAAGGGATGATCTGGCAGCGGTGCCGTGCCGGGGCTGCGGTGGCCGGGGCCAGGCGCGGTGTGA
>NW_010312015.1:0-409 GCF_000700745.2 Antrostomus carolinensis
CCGCCCACCCCGGCGCTCGCCGGGGCCGGGGATGCAGCACACACACGGGCGCCCACGCAGCCGCACAGCTCTTTGCTTTGCTCCGGGTTAGCTCCCAGTACACTGGGAGAAAATAGAAACAAAAATAAGTTAATTGCTCCTGATCCTATTCAGGAATCTTAAAAATAAATAGCTTCCCCCAGCCAAAGAGCGCGAGGCGTTCATTTAGCAGCGACGGGGCTCAACGTTTGTTGAACTGGGAAAGGAACAAATGAGAAAGTGTCACTCAAGGCTCCCACTGCCGCTGGCCCCTCCCAGCCACTTTCACCGAGGGCCCTTTGGAGCCGGTGACCCCGCCGGGTCCCCTCACGGGCTGACGAGCTCCGACGTGGCGGCTGCCGCGCCCCGACGCAGCCGGGGCGCGGGCAAC
>NW_010312015.1:469-971 GCF_000700745.2 Antrostomus carolinensis
GGATTTCGATTAGACGTGATTAAAGACTTTACACGTGAAAAGGCTTCATTTGCACCGGCTTGGTTTTCGGTTTAGAGGGGTCTGAACGAGACGTACTGTACTGTCAAACTTTGTTTTACCTCCGGGAACACTTGTGTCTGGCGGGTCAGTGTCAACTGTTTTCCTTTTGTGGTGGATTCGGTTAAAAATAGCAATACTTTGTTCTTTTCCTTGCGGTGGAACTGATACAGAGGGATGCCAACACGCACTCGCTCTATGGGGAGACTGTAGATAGTCTCAGAAGGTATATACACATAGAGAAAGAGATTTTCGCGGGAGAAAATGTCAGTGGAGAAAACGTCGAAGTGTTACAACTTAAACCAACGGGGCAAAGCCCAAGCGGCTCTGCCCGCGCTGAAGCGGCAGAGTCCGAGGCCGCTGCCCGGTGCGCCCGGGCCCTGCTGCCGCCCCGGCCTCGCCTCGCCCCAGCAGCCGGGCGGGCAGCGGCAGCAGCAGGGTCCCA
>NW_010312016.1:0-237 GCF_000700745.2 Antrostomus carolinensis
GGTAGGTAGGGACTGACAGCACCGTGACATCCTCTGCGGCTGCGGCCTCCCGGGAACACAAACACCCGCACCGTGCAATTTCCCACTTAGAGAGACAGAGGAAATTGTAGCAGGAAGCAGCATGGGATGTGCAGCCACATCACAGGGAGATTTAGTCTCAGCGGAGGATGGAGAACTGGAGAGCAGTTTAGTACCACTGCTACCACAGTCCAGCTCTGGAACCGGCTGGTCCGAAAG
>NW_010312016.1:321-2748 GCF_000700745.2 Antrostomus carolinensis
GGACCCGGAGGGGTCGGCGGCGGCCGCACGGGCTGGTGGCAGCAGAGGAGGAAGCAGAGGGAAAGCAGGTGCTCAGGGAACGAGGCCTCCTCCTGGCAAAGCGCCGCTTCCATCCCAGAGTCCGAGAATTGCTGGGGCCCTGTAGATCGCTCCCAGGAAACCATCAAAAAAAGCAACACAAGATGTAAATTTGCTGTATAGGGACCTGTTTGTCTACTGAAAAGTTGAAAAAACCTGAAAGTCACTGCTTTTGAGACACGGTTATACAGGGCTTTTCATCTTCAACTCATCAGTTCATACATGAAGCACCGACTATGCTTCTGGAAGCCTGTTCAGCCCATTAGCAGGTGAATCAAATGGCCAAGGTACAGCAGACAGAGCCGTGAGCAATCATCTCTGTGTGGTTCCAGGGCCTGACCCCAGCTCAGCAGGGGCTGAGGAGGCAGCTGCTCCCAGCACCTGTGCCCAGGCCATGCTCCGCTCCCTTCGCACCGGTCCAGGCACTGCCAAAATACCCAGCAGCTCAGCACAGCACACAATTGAATGCGTGACCACATTTCTCTTAAATTAACCCGAACACGTGCCCCAGCACTCACATCAGACTGCACAGCGGCCCTGCCTGCAGCCCGCCCGAAGCCAGCGTGGCAGCAGCAGGTGATGCCCCAGCCACCATAGACCTTGCACTCTGCAGAACAGCTGAGCAAATCTGATCCAGCTGAGGGAAGCTGCAGCAGTGCAGCGCTGTGTATCATGTGGTTCTAGCATTTGTGATCCAGTACTGTATCCTGTGAAACTGGATTTACCATTTAAATCCACAGTTTGATATTCTGATATAAAAATAGGTTTTGTTAGTTCCCCTCTCCCAGTCCAACCAATCTCAATGACACTGAAGGAGGAGAATCACTGACAGGGGTGTATATTACACACTAGAGTACACTATACAGGTGCTTAAAATTCTATTTAAATCAGCAGAAGAAACTATCCCAAAATATGCCCCATCCCTCCAAACTCATCCTCCATCCTCAAACCACCAGAGCAGAATTCACCTGCCTTCCTTCTCGTTTCACCACATCACAAATCTCAATCCTTCTGTCATCTCTGTCTTTCTAGCTACCTCGTATGTAGCTTCCTCTACCCATTTGAAAGACACCTTTAAATCCATCTTGCATCTCTACTCTCTTCCCCACACCAGCCTCCTCACACTCCAAACCACCTTGAGTGCTTGGTTTTATTACTCCCTCTCCATCTTCCAGGCTATCGTATTGCTCTGTGCCTGTCTTACTTCCCACGTGCTACCCCTGCTAACATTGCATTTCTCTGAAGCAACTTCTTCCTAAGTTAACATAAACAAACAATCCTTCCCTGGATATTTGGTATAAAAATTAGTTATAATAAGTATTTATATTTGCCCACATCTATTGACATTTTAATGGGTCAGGAAGCCCGTTGCTTTCAAAAGGGAAGGTCAATGTATAATGCTGTATAAAAGATTGTGTTACTGTTTATGGGGAAGCTCAATCAAGTATTTCTAATAGGTATTTAAGATTTTTACTGATACTGTAACAGATCAGAAGGCGTTCAAACTTGCTGACTTATGATATTTAAAATAATTTCAGCATTAATACTATGTTGGAATGAACAAGACTGAAATCTGTTTACAACTCTTAAAAATATTTAGACAGTCTGTCTCAAAGTTTGGGCCTTTTTCATACAAGAAAAATATGATAAATCCAAAGCAATTAATTTCGAACAACACGAGTAGAACATGTCCTTCTTATGTAAGTACTTTTTTTTTCAGTTTATCTTGAACTTCTAAACACACAAACAAACAAATAACTGCTTTCTGGACCAGGAACAACCACACAGCAGTAGCACTGCTATAACCATTGATATAACCTATAGGATGATCCTATGTAAAGCAGGCCTGAAGCACAGCTCTGATGCCATTGTGGCAGGCTATCCTCTGTTGGTATGAACACTACATTTTTCCATAGAAACATGAAGGAGAAATAAATCATGATGTTAACAGTATTTCATCCCAACAAGAACTGGTCAAATCCCCACTCTGACAATATGCAGTCATAAGATGCACTAAGAAAAAGGTTTTCTGTGAATAAATGTCATCCTGCCCACCCATTCATAGCTAATTATAGTGAGTAAAATTATGTAAATTGTCACAGATTAGGGACAACCTTCCCCTCTCCTCTCACCCACCTGTGCTTTAGAGGACCCCACTGCAGCATAAGGAACTTTCAGATTGAGATTTTATTAACTTACATTATTTGCATCCTTGCAGTGTGTCCAGGTTGTCTTAAAAAGCACAAACATATGCATTTTTGTTTTCTAATACTTGTTAAGTATAGAATAAATTGCTTGCTTAAAATTCTTCATAATACTACACATGGACCAGTAAACCAGACAGAGCAT
>NW_010312016.1:2773-14320 GCF_000700745.2 Antrostomus carolinensis
CTGCAGGTGAGGAGTTCTCAGGCACTAAGGATCTCAAGGGAAAAATTCATAACCCTCCACTCAAGCCACTTTAAGTGCCCCCAAGGACCACCTTTCCCAACTCTAAAATGAATTTATACCAAACCCAAATAAACGAGCATTCCAGGTGCATTAGTCTACAGTCCCAAACATCTCAAATTCTCAGGAAAAAAAAAAAAAAACAAATGTCATCTGTGATGCGTAGCAGCAATACCACCCAGCTGCTCTGCATCTCTGTTCATCAGTCTCTTCCAAGGGTTTCTACAGAGGTCAGTCTCATTATCTGCATGGACAAATGTTAAAACTGAAGCACAAGAGGCTTGTCTGCAGTCACCCCACAGAGCCACAGCAAAACCAGAAACAGATTGCAAATCTCCTGATTTCTAGTCAAACGCTCTGTCCATTTGTCTACATTATGAGTTACACATAAGTAAAAGGTAAATTTTCATAATAAATTGGAAAGGGTATCGACACGTGAGGCCTAATTCTGCTCATGCTTCTCCCCACCTCTCACACATACTATGGCATAAAAGCATCCTGCCAGACTTTATGCTGCTAGCCCAGCAAGTGAGAGCAGACCAGTCCTAGTTTAGAGGGAAATCTGATTTGGATACAAATAAAAGCTACCATCAGTCATGGGTCTTCCACAGAGTAATCAACCTGTGTGTACAAGCATGCACATGCATATATTAGGAGAGAGGGAGGAAACTTAGTAAACCACACTCAGACACTTCTCTTGGGTAGGAAGATGGCAAAACGCCATCCAATACAATGAGCAGATTTTAATCAGACATGGCATGTTAGAAAATAAGTTTCTGAGACTATATCTGCTTGATAGCTCAATACTGGAGCTACCACACTGCAGGTATATTCTGGACATAAGCATTAGTCTGACTGTTGTGCTTTCAGTAAGTGCTTAAATTACTCTTGTCCTGGTTAAAAAAAGCTACTGAGAACATGGGAAATCATTATTAACTTTATGGGTATCTTCCTAGTGCATATTAGGATCATACTGCAACGTTTCTTCAAAGATCATTAAGGTATGATCAACTGCTTCAGGAAAGACCTTACCTGATGAGTGATATGCTGCCTCGGATGTCAGAAATGATAGCAGAAGCTCTCTTTGCTATTGTAATAGCAGGAGCTATCTCTCCTGGCCACCAACAGATTGCAGTCCCAGTGAAGTGGGCTGTAAAACTCTTACCTTCTCCCTTTAAACACTAAGGACAATTTTCCTCCCATTTCATCAGGCAGCAAAAGCAATCATCTCTTTAAGCAGCAGCAGCAGCAACTGACACCTATTTACTAGGTAATTGCTGCAGTTAAAGGGAATTAAGCACACAGAGCTCTCCTTCTGTGATAAGGCAAAGCCACCCTCTCCCATCCCCAGGGCTTACCAGATGCACCTGAGAAGAGCTCAGGGGAGGAGGAGGCCAGCCCAGCCTGCCAGCCTGGGGCACAAACGCTGGCCAGCCCCCCAGGCTCAGCTGCAGCCCCCACACAAACAAGACGTGTATCCCCAGTGCAATCACAGCCTAGCTGTGACAGAACCGACACACGACACAGGCTCAGCAGCCACAAGGCCCCTGGCAGCAGGAGAGGCAGAAGAGCACACATGCACCTCTGTCCCCCTGACCACAGACCCCGCTGGGAAGAGGTCTCAGCAGAAGATCCCTGCGCTCACCGCTCAGCATGTCTGCCCTTAGGAGAGCAGTGGGAACAGTGCAAGGTGGGAAATAAACGAAACACGCCAAAGCAGCCAAGGCCTGGGTGGAAAAAAGCTCACCCAAGGGAGCATCAATGAAACGCTAGTAACAAGAGGCAGTATAGAAACAAGACAGCCTACATCCAACTAATGTCCAACTTTCTGCTGAGAAATCACACTTATGCTGCTAGACCAGGAAAATCCGTACAGGTGTGTGGTTGACCTGTGCCTCTGCAGGAGCATCCCATCTGGGACACCAAATACACTGGCTCACAAATGTAAGACCTGCCACCCAACTTGAGCTTAGCATGTTTACATCAGGCAACCCTAATGGCAAGACAGCTTCTCTCAGAGTTTGAAATATTGTTGAGCAAAACAAAGACCAAGAATGGGAATAACAGCATAGGCTTGCCAAGGAAGCAACATTTCCCTATTACCCCATGGTCTGTCAGGGAAATGCCATAAAGTTCATTTTACCAGGCTCTGATGTCCCTCTGGTTTTATTAATGCTAGTATTTTTTTCATTTTAGGTATGGTACCGCTTACCTTTTTTTCCTTTTTAAACATGGCATTTTCAAACCACATGATTTACCGACACACAAAAAAAGCTTTGCGGATTGATTCTTATCTGAGAAGTGACAATTCCACATTGTCCCATGGTTTAAGAGAAAAATGTGACACTCTAAACTTTGCACTGTTTAAATGTTATTTTATTAAATATCTTCAGTTCAAGGTTTCATTGTAACAAAGCTATGAAGGTTCTACCAACATTCAGACCAAACAAACAAACACTAGCTAACTTTAATTATTTCTATATCATGCAAAAATTCTGCATCAAATGCCTTCCATTTCCTGTTTAAAATGTGATATTTATAATATATATTATATAGATGCTTATATTAGCCCCATAAGAGAACATTAAGAATGCTAAAGGTGTACAGCTGTGTTTGATAATGGCCATACCAAGCTAAGGTTCTCATTAACTTAAAAGGAAACAAAACAAACAAAAAAACCCAGAAGAGAGTTTGTCTCCAAGACTGTGCAAAACCAAAAAACCAACAGTTCTGTTCTTTTAAAATTTTCTCTGAAAGATGCAGATACTTAATACAGAGGGTTTTCTTTTTAATTGTTAATAATCATCAGGTAAAGAGACAAGGAAGATCAGACCTAAAGAAGGCATGCATAATGTTTTGTATTTAACTTTTTAAAATGGCATAATTGTAATCTCTTGTTTGCTCTCTCTTTGTGGTTTGAAAAAAAAAAATCTGAATAAAATACCAAGGCTTTTCTCTTTTCCACTTCACTCACTGGCTTAGTGCTGTCATAAAAAATGTTTTGAAATAATAAAATCTAGTGTTTGCCCTCCATGGGTTCAATCCCCACACTGCTCCCTGGAGTGTTGGAGGGAGGAAGAAGAGGGTATTTGCTCAGACAAACCTGGGAAGGGTGGATGGTCATCTTCATCAGAGGTTAGCTGATCTAATCCTGGTGTGGGAGAGCACCTCTCGAACAAAGGGAGCAGAGAGCTATCTGTTGCACAGCGACAGCTCCAGTGTGCAACAGCTTTTATTTTCTGCATTCTGTTAAATAAGGATTAAAATTCCAAATTGGCTTTTTTTCTCTTCTGTAGTCTGTAAAAAGGTTGCCTCACACTTGGCATGCTGTCAGTGCAATCACTTTAACTCCCTTGAAAGATCTGAAAAATTATTAGGGGTAGACAGAAATTCAGGTAAAAGCCCATCCCAGCTTCTGCAAGTGATGCCCTTCCCTTGGTCAAGACAAATCCTATCGGGTCTGCCAGAAAGGCCATTTTCTTCTCCAGACTAGACTCCCTCCTTGGTAAGGTCGACAAAACACTTCCACATTCCCCACCCAATGAATAAAGGAAATGGACTCCTTTTGCAGCAAAGAAAAGGGAAGATGAATTGGCCCAAAGGACAAACATCAGATCACATGTGCTAATTCCCTTTCCCCTCTGCTTCATGAGGTATCCTCTAACACCCAGAAGCAACACAGGGAGGTGGCCTGCAGTCCTTCAGCTATGGTTTTTGAGGTTCTGATCTGATAGTTTTGTGTGTTACAACATCACTGTAAAAAATAGAAAAATTACCCAAATAAACACTAGGAAACATGACACTTACAAACATCAGATGGGTTAGTGGCGGGGAGAAGCACCTGGCTGGGGCTGCTGGCTCCCACTGCTATTTTACTTGGAGACCAAACAAATCAAACAGGAGGCCAGGTAACCCCTTTAATTCTATGGGTGCATATATTTCAGTATAAAAAACACACGCTATTTATGCCTCATATAGGAGTGTATGTGCAAGTCTTCATGAAGAACATAACACTAAGTTTCTTGTCTGCTTCCTAAGAACATGTGTTCTGCAGTACTGTGGATCCCAACTATGCTACCAGAAAGGAAAAAAAACAAAAAAAAAAATTAGAAAATCCCGTACATGTACCCTCTTCCTCTGAAATCTCTGCTCTTAATGCAAAGCTTTTTTGTTTTGTTTTGTTAAATTAAATAAGCTGGCTTCAAATTTCTGTGTTTGGCCAGGTAGTGGCTGTTTCTAAAACCAGTATCTCTGAAGAGCAAGCTTCTGTTTAAGTTATATTCACTTAAACCCATTTTTTAATCCCTACTTCCACCTTTAGTTTTAAATCATCATCCCTTTTTGGTTTGTTGGTTTTTTTTTCCTTTAAAAAAAAAAAAAAGTCTGTTTTGGGATCCAGCAGCCGAGCAACCAGCTTTCCATAATGTTTTTGCTGTGCAGAAATCGAAGAAGAAACTCAGGCTGAAGTCAGTCTGCTGGGCAACAGGAAGAGAAGTGCCTCCTCTCTCTTGAACCCCAGTCTTCACACTGGCTCCTCTGGGGTCTCCTTGCCACCTCTCACTGACTGAAGTCGCAGCAAAGCCCAAATGTGATGTTAACTTCCACCATGGCTTTGCGGAGCACAGTTCAGCCATCCACTGCTCAAGCTGCCTCCTTTCTTGCTCTCCCTCTCTCTTTCTCTCTCCTTCACTTTTGCTTTCCCCCTCACTTCATTTCTGAAAGATGTTCCAGCTGCAGCCATTTTCTTAGCCCTGGGGGAGGGGGCATGTTGGATAATCTGTCATTTATTTAGCATTATTCCCGTTTTTTATTTTATACAAACAACATGTCTTTTTTTTTTCCTTTTTTTTTTTAGATTTAAAAACACCTTCGTACAGCAGAAACAGACACGATGGATCCATGGAAAACAACAGAAAGGCAGCGCCCGGAGCATCAGATGCATGCAGGGTTTCGTGCATTTGGCTGCTGCCTGTTTGTAATTTGTATTTATTTTTTTTTAACGTCAAAACAGACATGACCGTTGCTGTCACTCAGGCACTCCAGAGCTGCTTGCTAAGAAGATATTGCCCTCCAGCTGAGTATCTCCACAAGTTGCTGCAGTCAGGATGAGGTAGTGTCCACCCAGAAAGGAGAGGGAAAAACAAGATGGAAGGAAATAAAGCCAAACATTAGATGTACACAATTAATAAAACATGTTTTCTACAGGCTAATTATTTGGTGCAGACAGAAACCCTTCCTAACACAACACAGACTAAGGCTCGTGAGGAGAGCCCTGAAGACAAGAGGCACACACTTTCCCTTCCTGGTAGCTGAGTGTGCCAGGAAAAATGTACTTGCTAAAATGAATTACTTCCTTGACTGGAGCAGACCTGGGCCTACTAACTAATGGTGGCATGTCCCAGAAGTTGAAGGAATTTCCCAAGGGAGTGATCAAAGGCTCAGGTAATTTTGTCTCTGAATGTTCTTAATATTTAAACAAACGTACAAGCTTTTCTGCAGTTTTGCAAAGTTGTAGCCCTAGTGATGTAGCAAATCCTGGCTAATCTTCTTGTGTCAAATTACTGGATTTATTCTGATTAGTTTTAAGTTTGGGTTTTTTCCATGTTTGTTTAGCATGGTCCTGCCATGAAAGCGTAGCCAAAAATCTTCTTTCTACCATTTCTTAGTTTAGAAACCTTTGTTGCAAACTCTCTTATTAGTCTTCTCCCTTATTCCTTCCTACTCTCTCCTTATACAAAGTCCTCTGATTAACCTCAAACTTCTTTTATGGCTGCAGTTTCCTTTTAAGGTGACTTACCCAAAACTGAACCCTGCCTTCCAGGAGTGAACAAACCACTAATTTCTATTTAAGCATTCTTATTCATCTCATTCCTTCTTCATCCTTACCCTTCACTGCACATGGGCCAACACTGCTCCAGAATGATTCAGTGTGTTCAGATGGGGGCTGCCCACACTGACCCCACTAGTAATTGCACGTGGTTACACCTCCTTCAGAACCCAGAAATGCACGCAAATATTTAAACTTCAATTTAGTTTATGTGGGGTTTTTTAAAATATTGTTTTAACCAATATTTTGTGGTTTGGAAATGGCTTCTGCTCCGCCATTTTCAGAAACCCTCCAGCACATACTTTTGGAAGAGGTGCAACATTTCAGCAGCCAAGTCAAGGAAACATACCTCTTCTATAGCAGCTAAGACTCTCCACTCCTAAGCTTCCTCAGAACTCCTAGGCATAGCCACTGAGCCATATCATTCTTTAACTTAATAATTTCTCCTGCATCTTTTTTAGACTAAATCCAGGACAGAAGTCTCCCTTAAGATCTCTGTGATGAAAAATGAGGCAAGGAAGTTATTTTTTGTTTCCCTGCAAAGGCTTTATCTTTCTCACTGCCTTACTCCCTGGAAATTCAGCTGATTGTCCAGCTCTCTGGAAAGCTTCCCTGCTTCTGGTGCCCTCAGCTGGCTTTTGCTTTTCAAATTCCATCTGTGACCTCTGCAGTTTGCTTGTGATAGTTCACATTCCTTTCCACTGCCTTCAGTAGGGTTGAATCCCTCACAACACATAAAAATAAAAACTGCTCTTGCCTAAGTCCCAAGTAGTACACAAGACTAGGACTCAAGTAGTAATTATACTTGAGTGGCTCATCCTCAAATGACCACATGAAAAAAACATTTGTCTCCCAGGTGTAGATGTTTTTTGTGTTTGCTCTTATATAGAAAATCTTTAGTAAAAAGGTCCTAAGATTAGGAAACTTACATCTTTAAAATGAATGTGACATATACTTCAGCATAAAACAAAAGAAGGCAGAAAGACTTTGTACATCTAACTAAAAGAAACCAGTAAGGCAATAAACTAGAATGCCTAAATGCTGCAGAAGTAAATGAATCTGCTGTCCTTCAGGGGCAACAAACAATCATTTCTTCATGCCAAATTTTATAACAAAAGTTTCCTCCAATGCTGAATTGTGGCAAGCTAATTGGGGGATATTTTAGATCCTCCAATATTATTATTTGTTTTTTTCCTCTGAGTTTCTCAACGTTGTACACTAAATAGCTTCTGCTAATTAGAAAATTGGTACCCATATGACATAGAAATTGTTCTGTATAGATTTTACAGTATCCTCTCTAGAATATGACATTTTCATCAAAAAAGTTCTCTAAATCACCAGCACATAAAGGTAGATCACTGACAGCTGGGAAACAGCAAACCTGTACACAGCAGGAGATACTCTTCCTCTCTGCTCTGGATTAGCACTCTGTCCGAGCACAGAGCTGAGTACCTGGGAGGAAGCACTGCTGCTACAAGGGTAGCTGTGCTCAGAAACAACCATCTGGCACATGACTCCAGTTTGTCAGAAGTGGCAGACAATCCCACTGAGTCCAGGGCTTAGAGAAAGGAACATCAACTGGTCAGCATAAGTTTTTAGCCTACGGACAACTAAAAATGGTTCTCTCACATCCAGCTAAACAGCCTTGAATACTGAATTCCCACATACAGCAGCCTTAGCTGTGTGTATGATCTACTCCTTCCCTGATAGTCCATACCTGTATTTGATCCTCACTGGAGAGGTGCTGCAGGAGCTCCAGAGCAGTGGTAGTGGACATTCAGCCACTTGCCATCTCGGCGGTGCCAGACGCGGGTCTCTTCAGACTGCGTGGTGCGGGGCCGGCCTTGGCCATCGATGTACTGTGTCAGGCGGATGTACGCGATGCAGGCAGCATCTTCACCAATGACATGGACGTGAGGGTTCAGGATGGTGGTGTGTATTGGCTTGCTGTTCTTCGACAGTACTGGCAGAACATGTAAAACCATCAGCTTCATTTTGCTACTAGGAAGGAACAGCCACCCACATCCTCCAACCTCTTTTGTGCTCTACTCATCTTCCACTAGGATCTGGGATACAATAAAAATTGCTCCTGCAATTTTCTAGGCAAAATCCAAGCAATTCTTTCCCCTATCACCTGTTGTTCTCCTTAGGAACTGCACTTATTGTTGCCTAGAATCCCCTCACCCCTTTGCTCCCACTTCTTTTGCAAAGCATACTTGACACTTTCTCAGTATCAGTGCTGCTGTTTCTTCAGTTACAGGAAAACTGACAGAATAATGTTGCAAAAGAGTCAATAATCAGGAGATCTTTAAGCTAGGCCTGCATTAATATGAGCAAGCCTCAGAGAAGTGTAAAAATCACTCCAGAATAGGCTTATGAGTGAGACAAATCTCTGCATACTTGGAGCACTAGGAATTGCCTATACTAAGAACCTTGACCTAACTCCCAAAATAAAAAAAATTGAACAGCTCAGAATTTAAATTTCAAGTATCTCATCCTGTAGAGACATCCATGAAGGGAGGCAAATCCACTAGTATAAATTATAGCATTTCTCCCAACTCTTTTTCCTGACCCAGGCTGACAAGGTGACCCTTGTATCCACCTAACGGGTTCATTAGGTGTTAGAGATCTGAAACCATCCAGGGAAAATCCAAAGCGAAGGCACGACTGATTTGTGCATGACTATCTTTATGTCCAATCATTCAGTATGTCTGAGTCAAACCCACATGTTGTTTCCATCAAAATATACTCATTATTTCTATTTCCATATCAGTAGGAAATCCAGTGCCTCAAACTTTTAAAGTTCCTGCAGTCCATGCTTACAAAATATTTGCACCAGGCAAATTGTCTGCCTACAGTGAAGGGATCTGGGGGTTAGAAAGCGTGCTGGCTCTTATGAATACATCATAACTCACACACAATCACGTTCTTGCTGGTTCTGACAGCCAGTAAAAACAAGGACAATTTTCCTCACAAAACGTGGCGTAGAGGAAGATTAGAGGGAAAGCTGTTGGTGTTACCAAATCTACCTACTTACAGTTCTCAAAGTAAAACTTATGGAAATCCATTCCTTCAACCAGGTTCCCAAGTGCTTCAGGTTCAAATGAGGTCAAGCCAGGATCACAGATTTTTCTGGGGGGGGCGGGGGAAAAAAAAAAAAAAGCACCACAGGCTTAGAGTCTGCATATGAGCCCAAGGACTATTTACCCAACCAAGCACTGGTATGGCATTTAACTCACACTCTGTGTCCACCTAACTATTTCCCTACTCCAAGGAGTAAGTTCCTGGAGGACTCAGCCCTACTGCAACACCACGGAGTTGGTGATAGTTGGCATTTCACATAAGACAAGCCTCTAGGTTTCCAGCTTTTCTTTTATTCTCTTTCTGTTCATCTCGCTTCCCTCCCCCCTACTTTTCTTACAAAGCCAGGACATTTTCCTTCTGTTGCTCCTGTGACTGTTTGATACCTGACTTCTACTTGATGTTCATTTAGAGACTTCTACTATACCCCTGCTCGTAATTGACAGAGGCTAAAAAGCATAAAACTTTTTACCATCTTTGATTGCATGACAACTCCTCAAACCCAGGAGCTAGAACATCACTTGTCCACAAACTGATAAATAACCTGTGAGAAGACATCTGTACTTACGTATAAGCTTCAAAGTCTCCATTGTTGATGGCTTCTATCAGCTGCTCTGTTATCTTAATGATCTCTTGCTTACGCACTGCGAACAAGAAAGAGCATTTTAACTGTGCCTAAGACTTCCATAGGAATATGGGGCTAGCGGGTGCTTCCTACACACAATTTGTGGAGCACCGTTAGTCTGAATCTCATAGGATGCTGCTCCCTGCATTCTGGAGATATGCAGGAATAACAGCCATCCACATGAGAGAAGGGGGGCAGTGGTATGAAAGGGGAATGGTGATCTCATAATGCAGGGAGAAAGGAAATAAAGATGTCACATTCAACTTTTTTCTTATAGAAAGGTTTAAGGTACCAGAGGTGTCTCCTGAATGACAGCTTAAGGTGCTTCTGAGGAGTCTGACCAATGAAAGTCAATGAACCTGCCAATGTGAAGCACTTGCCTGGCAGCTCAAGATGTGGAAACCCTTCACCACAGTAGTCATATACAAATGGCCACCACACAGATCAAGCCAATTGGAAAAAATCTCCCAACATGTTGCCTATCACCATCACCAATACCTCAGCTAGTATGAATGCTGCAAACAAGCAACTGGGACATGTAGGGATGACTTCCACAAACTAGAAAGACAACTGCAGCAGGATGGATGGGTTGGATGAACAGGTCCTAGCAATATACTAGTGCGTACTCTGTTCCTCAGGCATTTAGCTTCTGCCAATCCCTATTTCACAATTCTTTTCATCACTCTGACAGCACTGCCATTAGCACAACCCAGCACACTGGACTTCAAGATGAATGAAGATGGGGGCTGGCCGTTAGGTGGCCCTTCTCTGGCCAGCACTTCTGCATTCTCTTCTCTTGATTTCCCACAGCCGATTGTCCAGGCCCATCCCCTCTGAGGTGTTCTTTCACCCATAATGATCTTAAGAGTCCTTAACACTTGCAAAGTTTGGGTTGGCTCTGTTAAATAACACAACTCTAGTTCTATGACTATATGTGCACCATACATATGCCTGTGCGTGTATGCACACCCTCACAGCTCTTCAGCCTTCCCCACGCTTTCCCTGTAGGTAGAATATCCTGTACATTATGCAAGCATTATCTTCAATGTTACCAAATAATTTACAATTCCTACCACTGGAAGTGGAATTTATCTGCCCTTAGGCATCTAAAATGAAGGTGTCTGAAATGGAACCAGTCACCTGACTGTTCCTCCTTTAGGCCCTGAAAGAAATAGGCACTTCTGCAAGTTTCACCTGAGGCATCCAAGATGCCTATCATTAGGGGGGTGGTGTTTAAATCCAACCTACCATCTTTAGATGCCCAAGTCAGGGAAGCTGAATTCCACTCTAAATGCCAGAAGATGCTAGTCTGAACTGCCTTCCCCTTTAAACTTTCATCCACATGTGTATCTTATCCCACCATTGATAAGTGCAGGTGAAGAACAACAAGATGATAATCTCACTGGCCATGAAAGATGTCTGCACCTACTCTCTAAATCAATTAAGAAAATTATACTACCCAACCAGCCACAGAAACATCTCAGACAAGGGACAACTGGCTCACAATAGTAAGTGAGCTGGTTTTGCCACTCAGGCTGCATACACACATCGAAATATGTACACAGGGAATGGATCAAAATGACACAGTAGGCCACGTCTATTGTGAAAATGTCTTTTGTTGTCTGGAATTGCTTCTGCATGAAGCAGGGCTGAAGTTGGACCTCCCTCCCATGCAGAGCACACACCAATGTGTGCCATGTCTGGAAGATGGAGTCCATGGCAACGGCTCCATTTGGGATGAGCGAGAAAACCTGCAGACCTCAGCCACCACGTGCTGACTCACCTCAAGGAGATTCCCACCCCCTTCCCAATGTCACTATGGAGGAGCATCGACCCTGTCCTTCAACACAAGTCCATTCCATCAGACTGTGCTCATCTTCTTGCTTTTACTACATGTCCCGAGCTACAGCCAGCACACAGGAGGTGAGTCGTTTTTTCCGAAGGACACAGAGCCTCG
>NW_010312017.1:0-722 GCF_000700745.2 Antrostomus carolinensis
TAACTTTCATGTTAATTATTAAACTTATATTGTTCTATTGTATACATAGATTTCAGCTAAACATAGCCCCCTTTGAATTTCCAACATAGTTTCTCATGATTCTTCTTATGGTTATATAATAATTATATTTAATTACTAAACAATCATCACATCTAACAATTATATCATTTATCATACTGCTTATGCAGGTGCAGTTGGTCTGTGAAAACACAAAGCTTAACATTTTAGATTCTATCTTTAACTTTTTCCATGGCTCCACTATCATTCTCCCCCCTTTGAAAGCATTTTCACTTCACTATAGGTGTAAATGTTTTCACTTGATACAGTCCTTTGTTCCTCAATTTATACTTGATGCTCTTCAAATCCAGGATTGATGTAAACGTTGTCACGAGCTGGAGAACCAGAAGATGGTGGGCGTGGGTCTCGGGTCTCGTGTCAGTGCCTTTATTATCTTCTGGTTCCAGGATGTTTTCTTCTGTATCTCTCCCTTTAAGATGCTGTAAACTAACCAAATTGCTAAGAATACAATTAATAAGATTATTACATTCTCAGTGATAGATTTAATCCATGAACTCACATTCCACCCTAACCCTTTAAAGATTTTTCCTAACCAACTTGTAGTCAAGTCCTTTTGCTCTTCTTGTGCTTCATGCTCTATTTGTTTCAACTGATTGATGTCATATTCTACATCTGCAGTTACATTTGGGATATGAACGCAGCAA
>NW_010312018.1:0-205 GCF_000700745.2 Antrostomus carolinensis
GGGCTCTGTGGGGCTCTGGCACCCCGGGGGCTGCCATGGGGTGAGCACCCCGGCCCCCCCTCCTGACCCCCGTCCCCTCCAGGCATGGACGTCATCAACGCGGCGCTGGAGGCGGCACTGGCCAGCGGCACCGAGGAGCACTGGACCCCCGTGGAGGTAAGCGTGGCACCTGCCACCCTCACCATTGCGCACCCGCAGGTGGGAC
>NW_010312018.1:243-1073 GCF_000700745.2 Antrostomus carolinensis
CAGTTGTGGCAACGGTGGTGACAGTGACAGTGTTGTGGTGACGGTGATGGTTGCAGTGACAGTTGCGGTGATGGTGGTGGTGACAGTGATGGTTGTGGTGACGGTGACAGTTGCAGTGACAGTTGGGGTGATGGTGGTGGTTTTGGTGATAATGATGATGGTGACAGTGACAGTTGTGGTGATGGTGGCGGTTGCAGAGATGGTTGTGGTGATGGTGACAGTGGCAGTTGTGGTGACAATGCTGGTGATGGTTGTGGTGATGGTTGTAGTGATGATGGTGACAGTGATGGTGACGGTGACAGTTGCAGTGACAGCTGGGGTGATGGTTGTGGTGGTTGTGGTGACAGTGGTGGTTGTGGTGACGATGGTGATGACGGTGATGGTTGTGGTGACGGTTGGGGTGATGGTTGTGGTGATGATGACAGTGGCAGTTGTGGTGACAATGGTGGAATTGGTTGTGGTGGTGGTGATTGTTATGGTGATGATCGTGGTGATGGTCGTGGTTGCAGTGACAGAGACAGTTGTGGTGACAATGATGGTTGCGGTGGTGGTTGTGGGTGACAGTTGTGGTGATGGTGGTGGTGATGGCAGTGACAGTGAGGGTTGTGGTGATGGTGGCGGATGTGGTGACAGTGATGGTTGCGGTGGTGGTTGTGGTGACTGATGGTTGTGGTGATGGTGGCAGTTGTGGCGGTGATGGTGATGGTTGTGGTGGCGGTTGCAGTGACAGTTGGGGTGATGATGGTGGTGATGGTGGTGACAGTGAGGGTTGTGGTGATGGTTGTGGCGGTGGTGGTGATGGTTGTGGTGATGGTGATGGTGGTGGCGGT
>NW_010312019.1:0-2346 GCF_000700745.2 Antrostomus carolinensis
AAGAGAGACGCGGCACGGCACAGCCTGCAGAGCCTGCAGAGCCGCCCCTCGGAGAGACGTGCCTGCGGACAGGGAAGCCAGCGGCCTGTCAGGACAGGCACAGATGCTCTGCAAATTCAGAGAGGCAGCAGCATTAAGGCAGGAGCCAGGTGGGGGGCGGTCGGCAGGGTTGCGGGGGGCCAGCAAGCCTGTCAAGAGAGATTCTCCTTCCAGAGCTGCTGGCAGCAGCCCTGACCAAGCTGATGGTTATGGGGAGCAGCCACCAGCCGCTTTTCCCACAAGCTTTTGAGGGCCCAGCAGCACACACTGCCGTGCTAATACTGCTTTCTGTCCGGCTGGGGTCCTTGTGGGGTGTGGGGAAGGACATAGCCCTGCAGAAGGACACAGCCCTGCAGAAGGACACACAAGCCAGCATGGGAAATGTCTTCTGTTGCAGAAGAGCCAGGACAGAGAGTGGGCCCTGGCTGATGTGAGGGATGTGGGGCTTCCCTTCCCTGGGCAGACGCATGGCCATGGCCATGCTATAGATGCTGGCAGGGGAGGGACGCAGCGAGGTCACTGCACTAAGGAACACATTGGCCTTTGAGAGCTGCCATGTATTATTCACTCCACATCCTGTGTGCCTGCTGCCTGGCAGAGAGCTCTTCCTCATGCCAGCTTGATTGGCTCCCCCGGGGCTCCTGCCACAGCCCATCAGGTGGAAACCCTGACTGCAGGGCACTGCCGACTGCGTGTGTTTTCATCAAGTCTTCCTAACAGTGCAAGTCCTTCTCTAGTGCTCCTGTTTGCCATGTGCCTGTGTGGTGCAGCCTGGCTAGGGGAGGATGCTAAAGTCAAGCCAAAGCCAGTGGCACCAGCCCTTCCCACAGCTCCCACCATGACAGCACTCTGCAGCAGCCTAAACCAATGATCCTCCCAGGGGCCTGCGTGTTCACAGACCACCCCAAATGCACCCCGGCTCTCTGCAGCACCACGTAGCTTTGCAGAGCTGACTCCTCTTCATTACTGTTGCCTGTTGTCAACAGCTCGTGCTGTCTCCTGCACGGTCTGCGTGATCACAGCAGCTTCCAGCACAGCCAGTCCTCTGCAGCCCAGCCCAGTGCCAAACTCTTCTTCCTTCGTTAGGTGCGTCTCTGATCAGCAGGCAGAAGGCAACTTGCTGGCCAAACTCTCCTCGAAGAGCTGAGCTTGGCTCTGGCTCTAGCCCTCGCTCAGAGCAATTTACTAGCAGCAGCAGGAGGGGATGGGGAATTAATTTTGGTTGCTGCCACCCCTGCAGGCCACACCTGCGGGTGCGCACATGGTGCCACGCACAGCAATGTGCTGGCTCCTTCCTTATGCTGCTCTCACAGCTGCTTGAATTTCCTCACCTGCCTTCATCACTCCTCGAATTAACTGTTTCTGTGCCACCAAACACCGAAAGGACTGCACTCTGCTCTGCCCAACAGACTTGTCCCTTCTAGTGATGGAAAAGCACAAAGCTCTCAAGGAAACCACGGGCTGTAGATTGAGGGCAGCAGCAGCACTGGGCAGCCCTTGGCTCTGATGAGGCAGTGAAGGGGTGGCCTGCAGAGCTCTGCTCAGGGTAACCATCCTCCCCGGGATACTCCCAGTCCTGAGGGACACAGGCAGGAATTGCTGGGGGACTCTCGCTCGGGTGGAAAATCAAGACTTTACCGCAGAGCCAGAATGCCCAGCCAGCGTCACGCCTTGCCCGCACAGCCCTGCCTGCACATGTGCCTGCATCCCTCAGGAGAGGATGGAACAGGCAGGGCTGCCTCAGGACTGTGCTTTAGGCAGGCTGAGCAAGACGGCGGGGTCAGCTCCGTGCAGCAGCAGGGTGTCAGGCTGGCATCCCACCACATGCCGTGTCCCCCTCCCCAGGTTGCAGCGCAGGACGTGCCCCAGCCCAGGGCTGGGGGTGGTGGGGCTGTGGGGTGGGTGCTGCCTGAGGCGGTGGGGCTGAGCACTCGCCCCACAGAGGGGCAGCTCCAGCTGGCTCTGAAGAGGTTAAATCTTTCTAATCGCTCACTAAGACTTTCTCTAAGAATTTATCTACTTTCTGCCTTCCAAGAACATATGGATAAAATCCCCCTGAGCAGGACTTACATTTATAGCATCTATTACTGAGATCAAGGTTAATCCAGAGTAATCTAATGGGGTGAAAAGGACTTTATATAAATCTGTTTTAATCTACGGGACATGATAGCCTGACAAGGCCATCAGAAAACTCGTGCGCTGTGGCTGGGGCAGGGAGCAGTGCCAGGGTTGCGTGGGGGATGTGTGAGGGCGAGTTGGCTCATCAAGTGCCCGCACCGCCGTAGCGCAGCGGGGCAGTGTCGGGCG
>NW_010312020.1:0-893 GCF_000700745.2 Antrostomus carolinensis
ACATGTTTGCTCATTATGAGTCCCTTGAGGAGTTAAGTTTCCCAAATTTAAGTTTATGTAAACAGAAAAATTATACTTTATGTTCTTTTATTCATAATACCTCACAAGTTTGAATCGTATACCTTGATACCAAGAAATCTTCTGGAGAAGTTCTGGGGGAGCACGGGATGTGACTCTAACCTCCCTTTAGGTCTCACTGGACAGCAGAAAAGGATGATGAAGGTGAGGGCTTCACCAAACACTGTACAGAAGAGTAGAGCTGGGAATCTTTCCCACCACTCACCTCTCCCCCACCACATTCCCTATTCCAACCCACCTGCTCTCCTTTCCCACCCTGGGAATCACCAGTCCTATCAACACACCACAGCTTCAGTGGGACATGGCACTGTGGAAAAGACAATGCAACAGCCAGCAGAGGCAGTGAGTGATGGGAGGGCATGGGATCCATCTCCAGCCTCCCTAAAGCCCCCTCCCATTTTGCCAGTAGTAATTACTCCAGGTTGGACTGTGGAAAAAAAAAAAAGGACCAAGGTATAAAAGACTAAATGCTGCCAGACAGTGGCAATTTAGGCCCAAGATGATGACAAATCATCAAAATGATTAGGTGATAATAAAACATACTTTTACAATTATGATACTACAGTGTCCTTGCTGTGGTGCCCAGCGCTTTCTTAAATACTCAATAAAAGAGAGCTCTTTATATTAAATCATCCCCTCAAATGTGAACTAAATTTATATTAACTTCCATCGTCTCATTATAAAAGTTTAAAAGTGTAGCACAAGCCTCTTCCTCTTGCTCCATCTTCTATGAAGCCATTCTACAAGTACTAGTTTTAAAACAGAAAACAGTTTAGAAACCAAATTTTTCTAATATTCTGCAAACATTTTCTACA
>NW_010312021.1:0-9681 GCF_000700745.2 Antrostomus carolinensis
CGTCATGTCAGTATATTAACCAGTATATTAACAACACACATGCACACCAAGCATTTACAGTGGTAACACAGCTCCATGATAACTCAGTTGTCAACTTATGGTCTGGTCATAAGGTGAAATTTATGTCACCTTGATTTGACCCTTCTATATCAGCTATGAGTATACAGTATGGTAACACCACAGGAAAAGGTAAACTTAACTTGAGGTATTTTGGGATTTCTTTTTCTTGACGTCATATTTCTATACTTCTCCTTTTTTGCAGAAAAAGTTTCTGAGATAGTCAGGATTCTCTGAGATACTAGAGACCCCTGTGAATCCAGAAACTCAGTTAGTTTCTCACTTTGGTTAGAAGAATATGGTACTGTGGTCTCTGAGCTTGTAAGTTTTTACTTTGATGTTTTATGTTTTGCTTTTCTGAGCCTCCATAAATAAGAGCCTAGAAGCTCATTTGCTTCATTGGACACGTTTTAACAGAATATTGAACAAAACATCAGCTCCTCAAAGAGAAATACTACATAATATATTTATGGATTTAAAAACTGGTATATGCTCAGATTGTAAGGATTTATGAGCTTGAGAAAAGAAAGACCTAATGGATGTAATTTATAGTAAGCATTCATACCTTTATTTATTGACAGCATTAATCTATTAATAATTGAAATACAGTTCCATCCCTGTAATTTTACATACTCTACCATATTATTTGTATTTATTCTGTATGGTTTATCAGCACCATCTGCACATTTCTACTAATTATGTTTTTACAATTATATATTTTTAGAGATATACTGGATTTACCTACAACTTTTAAATCCATGGGCAACCATAAATTCAGAGGTTTAATGTAGTGGTTTAGTTTTTCTTGAGAAAGCAGAGCAGGTGTAGGTATGGAAAACCTTCAATTCAGAAAAAGCAAATAAATGCAAAGCAAGGAATCAAAGGATTCAAAATCACACCAGACAGTCCATGAAAAAAAAAAAAAAAAAAATATATATACACACACACACATACATATACATATATATATACACATTCTAGCTGCAAATATGTCTTTGGGACGAGACACCTGCACTATTTTGCTCCTCTTGCTCAGCTCAAACTGCATAAAACTAGCATCAAATTATGTCAGACTCCTTGCTGGGGTATCTGTCTTATGGATACGCCAAAACAGCATTTATACTCAGGATCTGGAGTGAATGTATTCACATCTGAATTTCCATTCAGGTGGAAAAATGAGGCAAGGAAACGTATCTTAATCATCATACCCTCTTTGACGTGAAACTTTGCAAGACATCAGCAGGTTTTTTTCTAAACTCGGACAGAACTAATTTAGATTGAATAAGTAAGTGTCTAACTGCCACAAAAACACAAAAGAAAAAGTGGATAAACTTCTAAGTTCTTTAGTAAGCCCATCCAGTTGGATGTTGAGAGTACATGTCGTACACATAGACTCTGGCTAAAGTTTGTTAGCTGCTTTCTGTCAAAATGCAGCCAAGAGAGGCCCTCTCATTTTATGTAACAACCCAGTAAATAAAACAGTCACATAGGTGGTACAGAATGAGTTTCTAGCCCTTCTCTGATGACGTTCAAGCCATGAAAACACTCTAACCACCAGGTTATAGGTCATCAGAAAACATACAAAAGAAAGCTGGGAATATGGACTGGCATCCCTTTGTCCTACCAACTTAACCAGTAAGCTACCTCTTTCTGGCCCAAGAAATTTTATACTCTTCTACCCAATCATAACATTGGCACAGAAGTCAAGAACTCATTGTAGACAAACACAAAGTTGAGGAGCACATGTTGAGGACCCATACAAGCCAAAAGTTCAGTGTTGAAGAGTTCTTTAATAGCACTGAGGCAACTCTATTAAGATGGCACCTACCAACTCCTCACCCCCTCCCATAAAGGGATAAGATTTCACCACACCCCTGCTTTCAAATATTTCCTATTGGCCTACTCAAGATACAAACTTTTTGGAGCACTGCTCTGAAATACACACTGTCCTTACAGATTATAAAAGGACTTTCAGCTCCGGGTTTTACATTCCAGTCCTGCACCACAACTTTGACTTCCAGGTGTTCAGGTTTATTGGTTTGAATTCTCAATCTTAAGTGGCATCAGGTTAGCTCTTCAACACACTCCCTTAGAATATACCAGACAAATACTAAAAAGCCTATCCTTCAAGAACAATCTGATGTGAACATTACAGTAATTACTTTACTACCTCATTACATACTGATTCAGTTTTTAGCTCACTTACAACTTGCTTTTAATGAGCTGCTAAGTCTTTGAATTAAAGACAAAAGCTACAGAGAGACCTCTACTCTTCACAGATGTGCTACTCAAAGATTTCCCCTATTCTACTCCCCAGCTGCTAGCCACTGCTTGCCACCCTTACAGAACAGTGTGCGTGAATGATGTTTTATCCACTGCCGGCAAACCAGCTGCATTAACTTAGACAGTTCATATAATGGTTTGAATTAACTTGGTTTATTTTGCCTGGCCTGGATTAGGGAGTATTCCATCATCATTTTAACCAGCCACAACCATGGGAGGTGGAAATTTTAAACCAGTCAAGAATGACATCCGGGGGGAGTGGGCAATAATGTCTTCAGCTGCTACTTGTGCACTCAGAGAACATCTGTCCATAAAATAAAATGCAGTAATGCTGCAGAAGCAGTAATACTGGAGTGTTTCACTACTGAATTACCAGATATTATGAATTTTATCTGAATCAATTGTGAACATATAATTGCATTTTTATCAAATTCACCATAGTAAGCAATCTCTGATCCAATAGAAAGTTGGAGAAGTATGACAAATTATGTTTGATCCAAAATAAAATTGGTCTGGAAAACCCCAGACAAAATACATTAAAAGTACTTTGGGTGAGGAAAGTGACTTTATATTGCTTTGGTGATTTGTATCATAATAATGCAGCTTTTTTGACCCATATACAAGTACTCCAAGTCAAATTTACCATCTTATGGAACCACAGCTCGACAGAAGCTTTTCCTGGGGTGTTTGGGGGTTTTTTGTTTCATTTTGTTTTTATGGTTTATTGTAAAAGAATTCATGCTTCCTACGTTTTTGAAGGGTTCAGAGATCCCCTTCTACAGGAACAAGGGCAACTTCATAGAACAAACAGGGAAGAGGTGACCCGTTTGTTGATGAAGCTATGGAGTCAACAGGGCAGATTAGGGTCCTAATTGTAGGAAAATCTGCAAGAGCTATGAAATGCTGTCTTACTTCATAAGTAAACCCATTATAATTAAACACATTGAGAGCACTGGGAGCTCAAGCAGAGTAAGAACTGTTCCATAACAGGCAAAAGGACCTCAACCTGATACAACATCAGTACCTCCATGCAGCTGTTGATCAAGTCTACTTGGAAAACTTTGGACTTTTCTTTGATTTTTATATAATTTTGAAATATTTTGACTCATTGTCCTCAAAGTCCCCACCAAAGTCCAAGCCAAGAGCTAAGACTTCCATTGTTGATGTCTTTGTGGGCATATATTACTTACACATAATATCATATGTGTAAGTAAGGCAGTGGATTGAGCACTGATTCAAGAACCTGTTTTTGAAATAACATCTTGAAGATCAAAAGTTTCAAAACTTTTATTATCAACAATAATAATGCTGCTTGGGGCAGATGACTGCAGGGAAGACAGATTTCCCTTAAGTGCTGTTTGCCTTAACTATTATCTTTTGTCTTAAAAAAAAAAAAAAAAAAAAAAAAAAGTCTAGTGTCTAGTATTAACATCTCTTAAACTACACAGAATTTAAAACCCTTGTCCAGTTTCAGACCATAATTTTATCTCAACATTTGGGTGAGATTCTCAACCACACTGCAGCTCCTTTAAACACCTAAGATTTAAGGAAATCTACAGAACTTAATTAACCAGACAACTAAAGATGTCTTCAGACAAGAGAAGTCTGTGTATGGAGAAAAGTCCTGCCTTGCAAGTTATACAGATGTGCTGAGGAATAGTGGGGGATTGTTGCAAGAGCATAACTCTTCTCTGGTGATTCAAAACAGTTTTTAATTGACAGGTGAGACAAAACTTTCTGCTTCCTGGATGGTTTATGATCTTCTCACCCTGTGCAAATTCTAAAGCTAAAGCTAAAAAAACCCAGCCAAACAAACAAAAATCATTTTTTTTTAATTACAAATCTGTAGATTACTTTCTGCTTGTGAAAAGCAGAAAACCAAAGAACTGACTGATGTTTGCACTGCAAATATTCTAGCCTCCGTTCTCTCAGCTGTTTGGATTTGTTTGGTTTGGGATTTTATTCTTTTTTTTAAAAAAAAATATTTCTATTATTATTTCTATACTTCCTAGGGGCACTAGAGAGAATTTGGGCTTGAGTAAATCAAGTTTCACAAATACACAAGAAAACACTACCCCATCCTTGAAGATATTTGGAAACTTGCAGCCATTTTTTATGACAGAGTTTTACACCTTTAGATTAAATTACTGCGAGCTATGTATCACTTTGCTAATCAAGTCATGGTCATCTTTGTACTCAAGGAGATAATGAGACACTTCCTCCAAGAATTCTCTTCTGCTATAAAAAACACAACAAATTTTTCTGCTCCAGCAAAGCATGAAATAGCATTACATACTCTGGACCACCATCTGCTGGTACCTGACCAATTCTTTAGCTACTAGAGTACACAATTTTTTTTTTTTTTTTCTCAGTGAGTAGCTTTGTATTTTCTGTGATTTGGAGTCTTGGGAGAGGAGCAGAATTGGGGGAGGGAGCTGATGTTTTAATAGAAAGTGGAGCATTTTGCTACATCAAGAAAAAGTGCTGCATTTCACAAAAAGATTCACAGAATTTCCAGCCACCCTCAGCATATGCATTACACAGCAATGTCTTTTTTTTACAGCTCACCCTTACAATACACTTATATCTCAGAAGGCACAGGACAGTCCAGAAGCTGTAACAACTCAGCTTTAAAGGCAACCAAGGGTAACAATGTCCTGGCTATGTAGACTCACTTGGGAGGACAGCAGGAAAAGATAAATGAGATACCACAGAATAAATGTGGAATGGGGTCTTCATAAACTATTTGGGTTCATTTCACAATGGCCATTGTCATCAGAGCTCCAGTATGAAGAAAGAAGTGGTGCCTAGGGATGCAACGGGGGCCACTGATACTATGTTGTCCTTCCAGCGTCTCCAATATTTGTCCTGCCTATTGAACACAGTTGGTTAGGAGTTTCTATTTGAAATGGCTATTCATAAAATATTTTAAAATGTAGTCTGTGAAAACTGCAATATTGAATCATCATATCCAACAAAAAAGGCAGGGTTGTGTTCTCTCTGGGCTCTTACAGCTAGCTTGGGGGACTACCTAAGGCATTGGAGGCACCTTGAGTTGTAGTTTTGGGGTGGTAACATTATCCTTCTAGGTAGTTAGGGGTAGAGAAAACCTCAACTATAGGTTTTAGGACAGCTGGGAAAGACATAGCCAAGTCAAGAAGCTCAAAATGTAAATTCCCAAAGGAAATAATAAAAACCTCCACAACTATACACTAAATAAATTAATTACTATTAAATACAAGTGCTCAAATTCTTCATCCCACTGGAAATGCTGGAAAATCTGTTTACCTTTTCCAAGCACAGAAAACATTTTTAGAAATTTCCATGGAGGGGAATTTCAGTTTCCAAAAGGTTGTGGTGCTGAGCAAGATTGCTCTGTGCATTTCTGTCTTCCTAAATCCTGCCATTGGTAGTCATTCCTTTGCGAAAGTAAAAGGGGCCAAAGCTCTCCTCTCTCTCTCTCCTCAAACACATTCACACACACATCTTAATATCTCCTGGAGCCATAGCGATTTCAGCAAATGTTTTCTATGGGCCTGCAACCTCTGAATTTTGATTAGTTCAACTCCCAGCTCCCAGCGGTATTGCTTCACTTAGCATAAATTATTAATTTATTACAGAGCATTTCAAAGGGGCAGAGGAATAATTCAGCTAGATAAAGACATCAACAGCAAAAAAGAGTGAACCTCCTGTGTAGTGAGAGGGGAAAATTTCTGTTCACAGCTTTTCAAATTAAAATAAGTGGAAAAGTGACTCAACTGGACATGAAAATTCCACAACTTCATCCCTAAACTAATTTCTCAGTGGATCAGATCCATAGTTCATAAAAATAAGCAATATTAAATCTATACTGCCTTACACCAGTTGAGGACCTCTCTTAGCATTTGAGGGGGACAGAGTTGTTTTCTTGTGTGATTTTCTTTTACTTCCTGACATTATTTTTAGAAAAAAAATCCAGAATTGTGAGTGTCACAAGGAAAGCCATATCATGACATGATTTTATTGCACACTCAAAACCATTTCATGAGACCAATGGATGCTCTTCTCTGAAACAATCAGGAAAAGGGGAAGCAAAATTTGGGAAGGGGTAACCCTAAAACATTTTTCTTGTTCTAATCTACTGCAGAAAGCTGATTGTATTAAGGAAACAAATATTAACAACAATATTTGGCAACAATAATATTAGCAAATATTATTCAAACCCAGAATAAATGCCTGGCATTTCACAGTTTCACCAGAGCACCAGAACATAGCTTTTACTATTTTTACCACAAACACTTACATCTGCTGTTCATATTTGCAAAAAAACTCACAAGCATTTCCACAAATCTTATGTGATGATAGGGTAAGATTGAAAATATGGCACCACCTACAAGTTTCAGAACGTAAAAGGGGTTGAAATTAGATATTGGTGTACATATGCGAAAGTGCTTTACATATTCTTCTCAGCCATAGTCCTTGTATTGAGCTAGGGTGCACTTGCTGACCCCCCAAAAATGGCTTCTTGCCACCTTTGTACCTCTGCCATTTGTGCGCAGCATTAGCAGGGGATTGCTTCAGTCATCTGTTCAGGCTAGGCAGCCCCAGATAACCATTTCCAAAGGTGTTACCAGTGGCAGGTCAGCAGTAAGCCGTGTGGGAGTGTGCCCCTCATTGCACTTGGGGACCACACTCACCTACTCACCTGTTTAGAGATATTTTACAGCACCAGCAAGTTGTCAAGTGCTTCAGCCACTGCTGCAACATCATAGGCCCTTGAAGGCAATAATAATTGGAGGCTAATAATGTCATAACAATCCTACCTTCCCTCTTAATCAGTATAACCTATATCAATGTTATCAACTGCACCGTGATAGATTTTGAATAACTGTTTGCTTAACTTTTGTCCTGAGACTGAGCAGACAGGGCCAGTAAGAACTCCTGAGGCAGAAAGTCAACAATAACCAGGTAAATTAAAACATTTAAAGCAAAATTGTGTCTGACAACTGTGTCAGTAGGACTGAAAAGAGTAAATCGTGTTCACTGTCCTTCCACTCCTCTTCCTCTGTGATTCTCTCTTCCCCTTCCTTCCTCACCCAGCCTCCCCAGGCAGCCAAAAATGCCCATAGCTCTCCAGAGGCTGCACTGGAATCCACAGAGCTAATGGTGTTGCTGGCACAAGAACCTTGTGCAAATACTGCCATCAAGTGCCCAACAGGCCTGTTCACAGTGCAGACTCTTCCATCAACAGCTACGCACCGAGATGATGCATGTTAAGATACAGCATACATCAGTCAGAGATGTTTGTATACGAGTCTGTCTGGTGTCAGTGTCAAGCAGTGAATACATTTGAATGCACAGGTAAACATAACCATACTCCTAGAGACAACAGAGGAGCATTAGATTTTTAAAAGTGTTACTGGGATGGGAAATCATTCACCCCATGGCCTGGCTGCTTTCCTGGCATGCCCCAAAATTAAATTTAAACCCTCTCTCTTGACTCAGCACTTAGGTGTTCCAGCAAGGGCTCCAGGACAAAGCATAGTTTTAAACACGCAGGATTGTTGCCCATACCCACAGGGGCTGGCATTAATGTGGGGGTCTGTCAGTCAATGCCCTGAGCACTGTGCAACATGGCCTGGGAGGAGTCCCCAAGCCACTGGTGACCCCCAGGGCACAGCCTACCGGAAGGCAGGAACCAGCTCCTGGGCCTTATCACTTCTTCCCACAGTGTTTACAGGGGAGGGGAGACCCCCGCTGCCTGTCTGGCCCTCTGGCTCACTGGCATCAAATACCTTTCCCCTCCTTAACTTTTGAGCTCTCAAGTCAAACTTTGACTCTTGGCAAGGAAACTGATCCAAAAGTACGCGAAGCAGTGCGTCCACCTGTGTGCACAGACCAGATATTTTTGTTCTGTTATTGGGTCAGGTAATGAGTATGAATAATCACGTACAAGTAATAGGAAGAATAATGCTTATATTCTCTTTTTAGACCTCAAAGACAGCTCAGAAGACTAGTGCTTACTAACAGTGTCACTTTAGGATAAACAGAGGTTTCCTGCTCTCTGGTGCATGGCCTATCTGGAGAATACCACACATATACTGAATTTCCACTACCAACAAATGTTACTCCTCTACTTAGAATGAGATAATTTATTGGGGCTTGTACTGCCTCCCAAGAAAGAAAGCGGGCAGGGAGTGCACCTGACCTTTCATAGCTCTCCACATCAATCACTGCTGGGACTGTAATATAATTCCCACACACTGTGATTTGGTGCTGCCTGACAATTAATCTCATGTACAGCTGGTGCAGGGCAGCTCTGCAAGGTAATTTGCTTCCTGTGGAATTTTCAAATACGCTTTAAAGTGCTCAAGTGTAAAGCTTTGTAAAATGAATAATCCCTCACAAATAATGAGAGTTGCGCCTAGGTAAGTTGAATAGTCAGTCAGAAACAGATGTGTTGTGAATTTAACTTACTGGTTATCTGTGGCCTGAAAAGTCAGCTCTTCTGATAGAGGCTCTGGCTTGGATGGTAGTTAGCAACTCCAGAGGGTGTAAATGGGTAATTTTTTCATGTGAGAAAAGACCACAAAGGTTGGCAAGAATGGAAAAGGAATTAGCAAGTATTTTTACAGTGCTTATAGAGAGATGTGTCATTCTACTGACTTATTTGTGTGTGTGTGTGTGTGTGTGTGTGTGTGTGTGTGTGTGGTGTTCACTATTCAGCTAGCATTTGCTAGCTTTCTGGCTCAGAAGCTTTTTCATCTCATTATGTTCTGCACTCAGTTCCGTAATTAAATGGAACATCTTGCTCAGCTGCATGGTTACAATTCCTTCCTGCTTTTAAACTAATTCTTTACTTTTTAGTACAATGATAAATAATTCCATTTTTCCTCCTCTGCGTATTTTAAGCAAGGCATTACTCCTCATAAATACTGAATATGCCCCTGTCCCAGCCCACTGTGATACCTTCCGGTACATAGTTCAGGTTTGGAAATGGAGCCTGGAAGGATTTGAGTTTGACTTTTTTTTACTGTATTCTCCTTCCTCTCCTAATTCTTCAAAACCACAGAATCTCAGAATGTCAGGGATTGGAAGGGACCTCTAAGATCCTCTAGTCCAATCCCCCTGCTGGAGCAGGAACCTAAATGAGATCACACAGGAAGGCATCCAGGCAGGTCTTGAATTTCTCCAGAGAAGGAGACTCCACAACCTCCCTGGGCAGCCTGTTCCAGTGCTCTGTCACCCTCACTGTAAAGAAGTTTCTTCACAAGTTTAAGCGGAACCTCCTGTGTTCCAGCTCACACCCATTGCCCCTTGTCCTACCTTCAGGCATCACTGAGAAGAGCCTGGATCCATCCT
>NW_010312022.1:0-7783 GCF_000700745.2 Antrostomus carolinensis
AGCAAAAAGGAACCCCAAATCCAAAGCTGCAATCCTGGAAGATCAAGTCTGAGCCGTCCCTGAGAGAATCCCCAGTTTTCCTGTCAATCCTCATTAACATACTGATCATGATGAGATATGAGATGGAATATTTCATTGGCAGAGCCAAATGATGATTCTGGGATTTGCTAATTACTACACTTCCCCCCCTCCCCCAGTTCCATTGCATTTGCAAACTGGCAAAACACGATGACCTTGAACTTCCAGCAAGAACTAAAAACATCAGTATGGTCTCAACGTTCTTCTCATCCCAAATCCCACCCTGAAACCAAACCACAGCGCTTTCTGGGTACTGAGAAGAAAATTATCTCTATCCCAGTCAAAACCAGGACACCTCGTTAGTCCCTGGAATGTTTTCTTTGGTTTTTAGTTAACACGAGAACTTTCAATTAAAGAATTTGAGATTCAGTTTGACAAAAACTCCATTTTCTGACAAAGAACCTAATGCCATGAAAACATTCTGACCATGGCCTAATAAAACCAGGATCTGCAAAGCTCAACCTTGAGGTGCTGGAAGGGAAACCAAGTTACTTTTACAACTTGTTTGAGTCTCTGGGTCCATGGCAAGGGGGTGGTGGTCTTTGAGAAGACAAGACTAGATGGGCCAGTCTGGTTCTCATGCCTCAGATCCCATTTTCTGCAGCTGATATCCAGGAGGAACATTGGAGAAGGGTGAAGTGATACTTCTGAATTGTCTTCCAGCCCTTGGTGAACTGTGGTTGAGGGATTTTAAAGACAGCATCTGTCTTCTCCATTGAGGAGCAATTTGAGCTGGTGATGTCCTGGGCTGAAAGTCATGTTACTTCTCCCTTGAGCCAACTAATCTGAGTCTTTTCCACTCTGTTCATTTAAAGCTCTGCTGGCCATCCATGTCATGGTGGAGGTGACACAAACAGCTCCACCGGTACCTGCTTCCAGGTGCCTCTGAGCCCTGAGCAAGAAATGCTCCGTGCAAAACCAGGACGTCAGAACTGATGTCTACACCCATGACCACCACCTGCAAGAACTGGGATTCATCTCAATAACTTTACATGATCAGGGTGGTGACTTCTCTGCTCTGGAGAATGTCAACCCAAGTGCAGAAGGTTGGTGCTTCTTTCTGAAGATGGGATTCACCCCACCAGGGATGCTCAGCTCACGGATGAAGGTGCTTCATGTTGGGTGTCTACATACACATGTCCCCACATGAGCTGGATATTAAAGATAAAGAGTCAATTCCACATACTCTGTCCCCTGCTATGCTCAGGGTCTCAGTTCAGCTGACACCTAGTGCCACCCAAAATACTCTGGAGCATCACAGACATCCACAAAAGCCTGGCAGATATACAAGAGGGACTACACGGGACACCTGGAAGCCAGCCAGGATGCCCCAGGACATCTCGGATAGAATCATAGAATCTCAGAACGTTGTGAGTTGGACCCACCAGGCTGATGGAGTCCAACTCCTGTCCCTGCACAGGACAATCCCAACATTCACACCATGTCCCTCAGGGCCTTGGCCAAATGCTACTGGAATCTTGTCAGGCTTGGTGCCATCAGCACCTCCCTGGGGAGCCTGTTCCAGTGCTCCACCACCCTCTGGGTGCCTGAAGAACCTTTTCCTCATGGCCAACCTCACCTCCCCTGCCACATCTTCCTGCCATGTCCTCTGCTCCTAGCATTGGTTGGTGGCCAGAGAGAAGAGATCAGCGCCTGCCCCTCCTCTTCCCCTTGGGAGGAAGTTCTAGACCCCCAGGAGATCTCCTCTCAGTCTCCTCTTCTCCAGGCTGAACAAACCCAGTGCCTTCAGCCTCTCCTCACACCCTTCCCCTCTAAACCCTTTCCCAATGCTGTGTCCCTCCTCTGGACACTCTCCAGCAGCTTTAGATCCTTTTTCTCCTGTGGTGCCCAAACTGCCCCCAGTGCTGGAGGTGAGGCTCACAGCTCTGTGCAGACAACTCAGCTGAGCCCCTTTGGTCGGTGATGGAGGGAGATAGAGAGAGCTGCTCTTCTCCACTTAAAACCAGGATGATCTGCCCTCTGCAGAAGTCTCTTAGGACTTCCTGAGACCTGAAGTATGGATGGCTGGTGCCAGATGAAATAAACCCCACCTGACATATCCCAGTTCAAAACATCTTTAGGTTCTCCAGGATTATTTTCATCCCCTTTCCTTTGTAAGACAAGACCCACATCAGTAGTTTGGGAGAAGAAAAGCTTTCTGCTGTTGTCTACCCTGACCATTGCTGGAGATCCAGCTTCAGTGTCTGAGTGTGAGATATAATCTAATGTGAGCCCGGAAAAATATATATAATTTCTGTATTTCTTTAAAAAAAAACTCAGTTGAACTGAAGATCATCCCTCAACCACAACATCTTGAAGTGCAGAGCTGTGCTAATGAACCTCACCACTAATAAACCACCATGCTCAGCTGTGAAACTGATGTTCTGCAGAAGTTTCCACCTTCAGAAGAAGATCTGAATCTAGGATTGGGGCTGTTCAGCCTGGAGAAGAGAAGGCTCCAGGGAGACCTTCTAGTGGCCTCCCAGTACCTGAAGGGGCTCCAGGAAGGGTGAAGAGGGACTTTTCCTAAGGGCAGTTAATGACAAAACAAGGGGAAATGGGTTTAAGCTGAAAGAGGGGAGGTTTAGATGAGATATTAGGAAGAAGTTATTCACTGGAACAGGTTGCCCAAGGAAGCTGTGGCTGCTCCTCCCTGGAAGTGTTCAAGGCCAGGCTGGATGAGGCTTTGAGCAACCTGGTCTAGTGGAAGGTGTCCCTGCTGCTGGCAGGGGGGTTGGAACTGGATGAGCTTGAAGGTCCCTTCCAATCCAAACCATTCCATGATTCTATGATTATTTATCCAGTTCTGCATTATGGTTTCATGAAAATGATGTTGGTTTTGGTGGTGTCCTCCTTCCTCCACCCTGTGCACTGAACTTGGTGTTTCTCTACTTTCTCTCTCAGAGGTGAAACACGCCAAGAACTGTCCCATCGATTGTGCTTCTGTTTACTACAACGGGCTCCACCGCTCTGGTGTCTACAGCATCATGCCCTTGGTTGGAGGGATGCCTATTGAAGTACTGTGTGAGATGGACACTGAAGGTATTGTAAAGAGGCACCTACAACATCTTCCAGCAGAGTTTTGGGTGGTATTTGTCTAATTTAAGAGTTGTATCTTATATTTGAGTTATTCTCAGGCTACTTCATAAGTGAGAGCAACATCTCCAGAAGGTTTCCTCTCCAGGGAATTCATCCTCTCTGTTGGCTGTAGAAGGGGTTTGGATGAATAGTTCAAACCAGACGTTATGGGTGGAATTCAGTTGCCTAAATACAGCTATTTAGTGCTTTTTGAGATGTCCTCATGCATCTGAGATATTTACAACACCCTTCCCCAATGTTGTGTCCCTCCTCTGGACACTCTCCAGGAGCTTTAGATCCTTTTTCTTCTGTGGTGCCCAAAACTGCACCCAATGCTCAGGAGGAAGGTGCATGCTGGATATGACACAGGGCTTAGGGATAAAGAAGCTCTTCTGGAGTAGCAGCTGGTCACTGGGAGGTACCTGGAGGATCTCTGGATAGTTGAGGGCTTATGTATGGACAACCACTAATTTTAACTGTGCTGAAGTGAAGATGGGGGAGATAGATCCTCTTCCATAGATATTTTGGAGTCTAAATGAGGGAACAGGTGACCTTCCATCCCCTTGCTGTCTAAATATCTCTACAAAGGACACAACTGTCGTCCCAAGGCACAAACTTCCCAACAAAATCACTTTGTGACACTTGAATTTTGGAAGAATAATGACAATTGTCAGTAGATTGTCAATCCCATGTCCCATGGGTCTACTCTAGCCCAGATGGATGTGTCATCCACCATCCCATGCTGGAGGGAAAGGTTCAGCTCCCCACGTGTAGGCATCTCACCTATCAGAGGATCTACAGGTGATTGTAGCTTGAGGGACACACGTGCTGGTTAAGAAACAGGTTGTTCAGCCAATGTGGACACTGTGAGGTCATGACTCTTATTTCCATGGACATCAACAGAGTCTTGGACACTGTAGAGTGACAGGTTGTACAAACAGCCAAGAAAAAAAGTGACCCCAGTCCCCTCGTCTCCTCCTCAAGCATCAAATATTGGAATAAAGAGAGAGGAGAGAGGGATTGGGACAGATGGGAGAGCAGATGGAGCCGGTGAGACAATAGTAGGAGAGCTCCTGTGTCTCCGTGGTGCTGCAGGAACAGTACATGATAATCTCCAAGCTCCAGGATCTCGAGTTTATTCCAATCCCAAAATATTTGCCTCCCCAAAAACCCACCAGCTCCTTCTCATTTTAAACCACCTGAAGATATGGGACAGTCAACAGGGGAACATCATCATGAACCAACATGGGAGAGGTGGGAGCTATGGTGGGCATCACGTTTTATCCCTGTGCAGCAACCAACACTGTATTTTACAACTTGGTGGGAGGAGGCATGACCAGGAGACACCTTGCTGAGCTGCAGATGGATCCTCAGAGGTGACACCACTAAGGGGGTCTGTCTGGGATCCCTTGGATGCTCCCTGGAGACTCATTTTGTGATCTTTCTCTGGCAGGTGGGGGTTGGACAGTCATCCAGAGGCGTCAGGATGGCTCAGTTGACTTCAACAGAACCTGGAATGAGTACAAGGAAGGGTTTGGGGACCTCAATGGTGAGTTCTGGCTGGGCAATGAGAACATCCACAAGATGACAAGCCAAGGGGACTATTCTCTGCGCATTGACCTGGAGGACTGGAACAACAAGCACAAGCACGCCTTCTACCAGATCTTCAGGTAGAAAGTGGGATGACCTCCCCTGGTTCTCATAAACACAACTGGTTCAATATCAGGAGACCTTCAGGCATGGGAACCTCATTGAGATCAGAGTGACTCTATTGACAGAGCTTTCCAGACTAGGTCCAGGCTGTCTGTCCTGTCTTCCCCACCTGGATTTGACCACCAATTTTTGCTCCAGGTTGAAGCCTGGGTGTGAGGTAGTGAATGTGCAGTGTCATTTGGCCGTGGCCAACATCTACAGCCTCAGGGGAAGGAGCTGTAGGGCCCACTGGACGGTCTCCAACTTCTTAGGGTACTTTTTCTGCCAAAATTATTGAGCTTTATGACAAAAGAGCTGCTCAGGGAAGTGGTTGAGACATCATCCCTGGAGGTATTTAGAAGAGGTGTAGATGAGGTGCTGAGGGACATGGTTTAGAGGTGGACTTGGCAGTGTTAGTTTTTCGGTTGGACTTGATGATGATCTTAAAGATCTTTTCCAACCAAAACAAGTCTATGATAAAACGAGGGGGTTGTATCCCATGGTCTTGTTGGGCAGGTCCTCCAGCATGTCCCTGGTTTAGAGTTGTGTTTCCACTTTACTCATGGTTTGTACTTGCTGGACTTGTTGTCATGTCCTTCAATGTCTATAGATCTTCCTCATGGTGTTTATTCATCCATACCACATCACCCACATCCTTTCTTAATCAGGGGTGACCAAATCTGTCCCAGATGAACCCCTTCCTGTCTCTAACTGGAAGTGACTGTTGAGCAAACCACACATGGGGTGAAACCCAAGGGAACACTGGACCTTATGGACACTTGAAGCTTGAGGGCTTCAGGTAGACCCCAAAATTGTTGGAACTACTGGGAAAAAAAAATTCCCATTGCCTGAGTGTGCCATGGAGCATCCTCTGCCAGCAGATGTGTGCTCTGAGTGGTCACCTTGGCTTTTCTCCTCAGACATCATGTGCCATGGCAGTGACCTTCAGCCTTTGCTAGCCCAAGGGCAGATTACCAATGAGCTCAGTCTAGGTGAAGAGCTGGATGGTTGTTACGTGGAGAGGAGGTGGTGCTGCTGTGTAATTAGAGGGATTGTCTTGCCAAAGCTCCTCAAGTCCTTTCTTGTGGTTTTAGAGTCATGGTCTACTCAGTTCAACCCTAGAATAAGTTCCCTGAGTCATGATAAAGTCATGCAGGTCCCACAGAAAGGAGAAATCCAACATCTTTGGCTTCTAGAGATGATGAATCATAGCAAGGAACCTGGCCAGAGCAGCTCCATGATTGCTAGGTGTCTACACCAAGAATGCAGTCACCAGGTTGGAAAGGAGGTTCAAAGACTCTCCATTAATGAGTCCCACCTTTGTTGCTTGTAGCATTGAGGACGAGGCCAACTATTACCGCCTGCACGTTGATGGGTTCAGTGGGACGGTGGAGGATTCCTTCGCCTGGTACCACAACAAGAGAAGCTTCAGCACACCCGACTCGGGGAACATCTGTGCTGAGATTTCCCATGGAGGCTGGTGGTACCACCAGTGCTTTTTCTCCAACCTCAATGGGGTGTACTACAAGGTAAGGTGTGGAGATGAGGGCATAAGGTGCTTTTTCTCCAACTAGTGCTTCTTCTCCAACCTCAACAGGGTTTACTACAAAGTAAAGTGGAAGGATGAAGATGGTCCTCACATCTTAACAGTCCTTCCTGACTTGACCAACCTCTGCTCTCCAAGGAGGGAAATAAATGAGTGCTGGGCACCAAAGCAGTCCAACCTTTTCAGTCCCATGGGCCAGAAATTAGTGTGGAGACACCTCTGCACACTAGGACCACATGGTGGAAACCTGTGGTAGAGGTGACTCACACAGCCTGAGGTGGATGGACACCAGCTCCATGGGGACCATTTGCAAAAGCTTTACGTGCTCTTTTCACCACATGGTCATTAAGTTCTTTGCTCTGGTGTTTCAGAACAATAGGCTTCCCAATGTTCCCATGGGAATGATATCTCCATGAGTTTCTTCTCCTTGACCATCCTCCTTTCTCTGCATCACAGGGTGGTCGATACTCCATTAAAAACAGGAAGATCCTGGGGCCAGATGGTATCGTGTGGTACTCATGGAAGGACACAGACTACTACTCCTTGAGGAAGGTGGTTATGATGATTCGCCCACGGACTTTCCGGCCTCATCTCTCCCCATGAAGGAGCTTGAGATGTTCTTCATTTCACCTCACATTGAACATGGGGAACAGAAATAGTTTGCTGGGAGCAAAAACTGATGTTGGAGATCCTGGAAGGACCAAGCCATCATGTCTATTGCTGCCTGTTTGCTTTTGAGAGAACTGGACCAACCAAGAGAGGTGTCAAGACCTTCAGCAAATATTTGGATGGTGAAAGGTCTCCTCAAAAGGTGGAGGTGATTCTGAGAAGGGCTTTGCAAAGACAAGCATGTGGCTTACTGTTTCACCAGGTAGCAGCAGTTCTTGGCAGGTTTGGTCATCATCAAAGCTTGAGACTAAATCCAGTTGACTGGGTGATGGGAGTCAATCAGACCTTACATTGAATGGAGATGTTGAGAGCTTCTGGCTACCAACCCAATGGTATTCTAGAGGGAAGGAAAGAACCAGCAATCCTGTCTTGAGTTTCCCACATTGGGAAACGCCATAAGATGAGCATCTCTCTTGGTCTCAGCAGAGTTTCTCTGTTCTCATCACCATGTATTATTTGGTACTGAAAGTCCACCACCACCACCACAGAGAAGGTCCACCACCACCACAGGGATGTGCTAAGGTGGCTCTAAGGTGCTGAGATGATCCTGAGGAAAGTCAGGGGACTCAGCGTGCACTGCCCAGAGACAGTGTCATGAGCAAATGAGGAGGGAGGTCTCCAGTGACCCTCACCTTATAGAATCATGGAATGGTTTGGGTGGGAAGGGACCTTAAAGCTCATCCAGTCCCAACCCCCCTGCCAGCAGCAGGGACACCTTCC
>NW_010312022.1:7836-8205 GCF_000700745.2 Antrostomus carolinensis
CCAGCCACAGCTTCTCTGCCCAACCTGGGACACTGTCTCACCACCTTCACAGAGGTCAGTAACCTTCTCTGGTAGGGATGGTGCTGCACGCTTGGACATTGGCCAGCTGCGATGACAACACTCCGAATGAAAAGATTTAAAAATACAAAAATGAGGAAGGTTTTCCATTTTTTTCCATTTTCCATTATTTTCTCCTTCCCATCCTTCCTCTGGCAAAGAACTTTGGATGAACTTTCTCTCCACCCTAAAAGTGACCTGCAGAAGTGAGCAGACATGATTTTAAGTTCTGGAGCCCCCATCACAAGATAGACCTGGAACAGCTAGAATGAGTCCAGAGGAGGCCACGAGGATGATGCGAGGGCTGGCGCA
>NW_010312022.1:8462-10100 GCF_000700745.2 Antrostomus carolinensis
AGAGAAGCTGTGGCTGCTCCTCCCTGGAAGTGTTGAAGGCCAGGTTGGATGAGGCTTTGAGCAACCTGGTGATTTGAAAGAAGGTTCATCAAAGGGGAAAGGCAGATGCTTTACCAACACAGAATTGTTGTCTTCCCAACTACTTGTCTCCTGCTTGATGTTCTCTTGGCTCCCTGGTGGTTTCTGTAGCATTTACACTATTCTCAACTATATTTTGGCCATTTTTCATGAGCAAATCAAGCGGAGAAGTCACCTTCCAAACATCCTACCAACCAACTTCCTGAGATGATTGAACAACTTTATTTGTCTTTCCTTCTGCTGGGTTTGCCTTGGTAGTCTTCTTTGAGTGCTCTTCCCAAGACCATATCAGATGGTGTTTTGGAGTTGCAATGGACTGGTCTACAATGCTGGTGTTCCATCACTTGCCATGAACTTCTGGACACTACCAGAAGTGGGAGGAGAACTTTCTCGCCCCATGGCACAGACATCTCTGATATAATGGACCTTCAGGACCTAACCTTCCCTCTTGGGACAGCAGGCATTCAATGCATGCCATGATGTCCACTAGTGAAGCAATACCCTATGAAGAGACTAATAAATAATTTGATTAAGCAACAACCTGATTAATTAATGATCATTATCCACCTGCAATCTGATTTTGCACGTGATGAAACACAACGGTCAAGGTGTCACTCTTGAATCTTGTGAATCCCACCCTACTGCTGCTGAGTTAGTTTCACCACCTTTCCCTCCTCATAGTTCTTCACACCAGGGTGCAAATGTTTCCCTTCTTACCCTCATACATGAAGTTTTTTGGACATATCCCTGATGGAGAGTCCAAGAAGTTGTCCAAGGGCATCTCATGTGGTTGAGTGCCCAGGTCAACATCACAGAATCACAGAATTGTAGTGGTTGGAAAAGACCTTTAAGATCACCAAGTCCAACCATAAACCCAACACCATCAATTCCACCTCTAACCATGTCCCTGAGCACCTCGTCTACCCATCTTAATGTTGGCACCAAATCCCACACCCATGGGATGACCAGCTCCTTGGTTGGATATCCATCTTCCAAGGCTTCTTACATTCAGGGAAGATCTCCTTAGCCCAGATCAGAGATGACTAGGTCAAGGAGGACCTCCTTGGCCCAGGAGTAATGGAACACTTGGTCTCTTTGGGAGGCTGGTCCTAAATTTTGGTGCCACCACCTCTCTCAGGCTGAGCAAAGATGGAATTGGTACCACTTTCTCCTTATGGTTGGAGAAGAAGAAACCCTTCAGCTCCTCTTCTGTCACTGAGGACATGACGTTTTGCTCTTGTCTACTCTGTACATAGACCATGGGTCATCTGGCCTCAGTGTAGACCTTGGCACATGTCCAGCTACCTCTATGCTTCCTCACCATGCCAGACAACTCCTCATCTCCCAGTACATGGTTGAAATTTATCTCCAGCTCCCTGCTCTGGGTCCAAGGTGGGAGAGCATCACTGCTGTGTGCCCTGGGGGTGCACGGGGTGACCCGGGGTGCATGGCTGGGTGCCAGGGGCTGGTAGACCTGGAGGGTCAAAGGATCTCAGATCTACTGCAGTCACAGAATCCCAGAGTGGTGGGGGTGGGAGGGGCCCCAGGAGGGCCACCAGG
>NW_010312022.1:10125-11945 GCF_000700745.2 Antrostomus carolinensis
TACACCAGGTTGCACAGGAAAGTGTCCAGGTGGGTTTGAACATCTCCAGAGATGGAGACTCCACACCCTCTCTGGGCAGCCTGTCCCAGGGCTCCGGCACCCTCACAGTGAAGAAGTTTTTCCTTCAGTTTGTCTGGAACTTCCGGTGTCCCAGTTTGTGTCCATTGCCCCTTGTCCTGTCACTGGCCACCACTGAGAAGAGCCCGGCCCCATCCATTGACCCCACATTTCAGATCTTTATAGACATTGATCAGATCCTCTCTCAATCTTCTCTTCTCCAAAGTCCCACCAAGTTCTTTTGAGGCATGGGGTTAAACCAAACCCACCTCCCTGATGCACATGCTGCCTCCCACTCTAATTCCCCTCCCAGTCCCTTCCCAGTTTAAGTGATACTGGGATCATCCCCTCTAAATAAAAACCCAACCCAAAACCAAAGGACACAGAAGACACCTCAGAGCTCGTGAGAAAACAGAAGAAACGCCGAGGCAGTTTATTTACAACCGTTGTGTACAAAAAAAGGACAGCTCGTGCCACAGCTAGAACAACCCCCTCCATCTCCTTCACCCATGTCCCCCTCCCCAGGGTGGTCCCTCCCACCCAGGGCTCTGGGGTCCTGGAGAACATCTCATGGTACATCAGGTAAAGAGATGTGGTTCCCTCTAAGATCTTCATCAGAGCTTAAAAAAACCTCATCTGGCCATAGTGGAGACCAAACCTTCTGTTAGCATCAGGGTTGGAAGCTGATGAGGTGTCAGGGTATTGTGGCACTGGGACCACTGGCAACTGGGAGAGGAGGGACCATCCCCACCTCCCTGGTGGAAAGGACTCTCCACCTTCTCCCACTGGGAAGGATTTCTCTGCTTCATCCACCTTCCCTGGAGGCAAAGATCACCCAGGGGATTGCACAGCAGCTCCCACAAAGCACCTCCTGGGCTGGTCATGAGCTGTTGGGAATGAGTCCCAAACTGGCCTTCCATGGTGTCACCAGGAGGTACCATCACCATCCCCAAGGGCTTCCTATGACCATTGTCTTCTCCTGCTCTCCAGAGAGGCATCTCCATCCCACCTCTGGCTCTCCAGCCTGGGCTCCCCCAGTTCCTCATTCCCTCTTGTTTTCCCTTGTCCTTTCCATCATGGTTTCCACAGCTTTCCCTGTTTTCTTCTCCTGCTTTCACTCTCCATGGAGGTGACCTCCTTTTTTCAACCACCACCTCTAAAAGCTGATGTCTTTCCAGCTTCTCTACAGCAGAAAAAAGGGATTTCATCCAAGAAATTCCCACAAAGATGATCCTCTGGAGGTTCTTACCAAAAAAAAAAGGGAACTCTTTGGGGAAGTCATGGAGCTTTTCAATTTCACCCTTGAAAAGGAACATCAACAGCTCCTACAGATGGATGAAGTCTTTGGAGCAAGCGAGTCTCACTCTCTGACCACCTCTGTGAGGAGATGTCTTCTCCTCCTTCCCCAAAATGGTTCTGTAAGGTCTACGGGCAAATAACACCCACTCTGGGCAAGAGGTGGGAAAAAGGGAGGGAGGGACATCAAGAGATGCTGCTGCTCATCAATGGGATGGGATAGGATGGAGAAGAAGGAAGCTGGAGAGATGCCCACCTGCCCAACCTGCCTGCCCAGCACCAAATTAAAGTCACACACGACGCACATTCCCCTCCCTCTTCCCTCCCCACCCTCTTCATCCCCCTCAGCTTTTACCCAGAGGGGTCACCTCCTCCACTTCTCCAGTCCTAGGCTGTCTCCTCTGGACCTGGTTTGATGGGCAGCTCATGAGACCCACCAAGGAGATTGGTATCTCAAAGCCAGCACC
>NW_010312023.1:0-874 GCF_000700745.2 Antrostomus carolinensis
CACCATGAACCCCCCACCTTAGCCACCCTCCTCCAGGGCATCACCAGAGCCAAACCCCCTGCCCGGGATGGAACCTTGCTGACGCCGACGTAGTACATGCTGGGGCTGACGGGACAGAGGTTCCTCAGCATCTCCACGCAGTTGGCCCCATTGGGAATGACGTTGGACCACATGTCAACGAGGCAACGGTACCTGGATGAGCCCATGACACAGTCATCATCACCTCACCATCACCACCAGGACACCAGCGTGGATCCTCCCCATGGTGGTGAGCACCATGATGGGAAAGCAGCTTCTGCCAGTGCTGTGCACCACAGCGAGGGGTTCCCAGCTGCCCCCCGGGCCAAACGCTGCCCTCAAAACACCCACAAGCTTCGTGGTCTCCCCTCATGGGGATGGTGGTACCCAACCCACAGCTCCCAAGCACCTGTCGATGAAGACAAGGAAGGGGATGCGGATGGGGAAGCCTTCCTTGCGGATGCGGATGGTCTCCAGGATCCCTGAGTACCGCAGCTGGCTGCTGACCACGTCAGCCTCGAAGAGCCCTGGCTCCTGGGGACGAGGTGGGGAGAAGCCTCAGTGGCCACGTGGGCAGACACCTGTGTTCCCACCCCGCTCCCCGTGCTGGTGAGGAGGGGGACATCCCACAGGCAGCACTGGCATCACCGTGGGCAGGAAAGCCCCGGATGGGTTCTCACCTTCTTGTTGTTGGGTTTGAGGCAGCGCACGAAGAAGGGGTTGCACCTGCGTTGGAGAGACCCTGTCAACCATGGGGACAGGGGACAAAGCCAGCCTGGCCACCCTGGGCTCAGGTCTGGCTGTCACCCTGCTCCTGCCAGCCTGGAGCATGTCCTGCCTGCCCACCCTGCCTGCT
>NW_010312023.1:896-3137 GCF_000700745.2 Antrostomus carolinensis
TTCTCCCCCAGGGCCAGGGGCGACTGCTGGAACCGGGCGGCCACGGTGGGGGCCTTGTACCGCCGTGTCCTGGTGCTGCTTCTCTTGACCAGGCTTCTCTGCCGGGCCACGACCTGGGCATGGCCGAAGAAGAGGTTGGCCACCACCTTGGGGAGATGGGAAGGGTTATGGAGGAGGAAGGTGACCAGGATGGTGCAGCTCTCCTAGCTCCTCTTCCCAGCTTGACCACGGCCTTTTTGTCCAGCCCTGAGCGAGTCACATCCCCAGTTTGTGGCTGGGGTCCCTGGATGCGGATAGGGATGTGGATGGGGATGGATGGGGATGGAGATAGGGATGGAGATGGATGGGGATGGAGATGGAGATAGGCACGAGGATGGGGATGGGGAAGTGCCAGAGCAGCCCATGTGCCCATTTGTGCCAGTTCTGGAGGGGTCAAAGCCCAGAAGACCCTGTGGGAAGAAGGCACTGGGCAGAGCTGGAGTCACCCTCTGCTCCTGGTCCCCCTGGGCTTCACTGGCCATGGGGACACATGCTTGGGGACTTGAAAAGTGGTGTGTGTGTGGAAGGGGACTATCTGTGCCCCGTGTCCCCCCAGCAGAGCTGGGACCAGGAAGGGCCCTACCTTGGTCCTGCTGCTGATGAACAGGTCCAGCACGTCCTGACGGACCTGGTCATAGTTTTTATCCAAAAATTTGTGAACCTGACAAAGAACAAAACCTCACAGTAAGGAGCCTGGTGGCATGGTCAGGGAAGGTGAGGAGCTCCAGGCCAGAATATCACGGGTGAGGGGCTGCTCCCTCTCCCCAGCCCAACCTCCTGGGCTGTCCCTCATGCCCTGGTGCAGGATCAACCCCACAAACCTCCTCTTTAACCAAGACCCCAGGCTGGGCATCCCACCACTGCACACCTGGTAGGTCACCTTCCCTGCGTAGTGCTTGATGGTGAACTCAGGCAGCGGCATCTTCGGTTTGGTGTAGAGTGGATTTGTCCCGTGGTGGTAGTGACACTTCTGGAGGAACGTGTGGTCAGTGGCCTGGGGAGGGGCACAAAGGTGAGGCACAGCTCAGGTGGTTAAGCAGCCCCGGGGATGCAGGTGCTGGGATGGAGATGCCTGGGCCACCCGCTCTCAGCTCTGCCACCGAGCATCTGAAAGGTCATGGGCATCTGCTGCTCTGTGCCTCAGTTTCCCCATCAGTAGAAAGGGGGCAACCACCCTTCTCTCTTTTATAGAGCAGCTGGGAGGGGGTTCTCAGTAATTCCTACAAAGGCAAGTCCTCTGGGGGAAGTTGCTCCAGTGTCACCAACCTGGGACTTCCTGGGGCCTGGAGAAACCTAGGGAGTCTCCCAGGTTGTTCAGAACAGCCCAGGAATGGAGCAGCCCTGGACCACAGTGTCACCCTGGGCACAGTGACCACCCAACACTGCCATCCTCACCACCTCAGCACCGGGCAGCCCCTCACCTGGGGGAAGCAGCTCTGGTCATCAAGGATCCGAAGGATGCCGTAGGGCTTCTGGGAGATGAGGTCGATGCAGGGCTGGTTGTCGCTGAAGGGGATCTCCTTCCACTCGATCTGCTCCCGGAGATATTCCTCCTGCAGGGTCAGCACTCAGTTAACCCCCGTGCCCCCAGCCCCCAGCTCGGTGTGGGACACAGCCCAGCACCGCTCACCAACCCACCTGCTCCTCCTGGAAGACGATCTTGTTGAAGAAGAACTGCAGGTACTCGTTGGCGTAGTTGATGCACAGTTGCTCGAAGCTGTTGAAGTTGAGGTCCTGCGAGAAGGAAGGTTCATGGTGCCTGAGACCCCACAGCCGTGGGGCTGGCAGCTGGTGGGAATGGTGCTGGGATGGATCCTGCTCACCTCGAAGCCATAGATGTCCAGGATGGCGATGGAGAGAGCCTCCTGTCGCGGATACACCAGCTTGTTGATGCGGTCCGTGAGCCAGCCGAAGAGCAGGGAGTAGAGGGTCTTGGCAATGGCATCCCTGGGGAGGGGGAAGGTGAGCAGAGCACTGGAGCTCCAGCATGGCACGGCACGGCATGGCACACATCCCCACCATCATGGCCAGCACCCATCACAGCCCCATGTCACGCATGGGGCAGCCCTTGAGGCTGCAGTTTTAACCAGCAGAATCTAATCTGCACTGGGGGACACAACTGGCCCCTTTCCCAGTCTGGCATCTCCCCTCCTGCCCCATCCCCAGGGATCAGACACCCCCGGTGCCCCCACACATCTCACC
>NW_010312024.1:0-4252 GCF_000700745.2 Antrostomus carolinensis
ATATATATGTATATACATAATATTTACTGACTTTATCCAGACTAAATAAGAATAAAAAACCTAGCAACAACCTCAAGTTTTGGCCCAATATCTATACATATATTATATATAATATCCATATATTATATATATATATGTATATACATAATATTTACTGACCTAATCCAGATTAATTAAACAAAAAAACCCTACCAACAACCTTAAATTTCGGCCCAGATCGTAGAAAAAAAAATGAAGAGAGATGTTCCACCACATTTTATCCTTCTATCCCACACCCCTAAAAATCCACGGATCAGCTTCTTTGTGCTTTGAGTGAGAAATTGAACCAGTCAGAGCATAAAAAAAACCCCAAACCCCAATAAATCCTCAACTGAGGTCAACTGTTGTAGTTTGATTGAAGTTCATGGTCTAAGGACAATTTACAGAAGCTACAGATTTACCCCTTTGCCTCTATATTATCATCAGTGGAGCAAGAGGTGGAAGAACATAAACTCATTGCTCCGCGGTCGTGTTATTTACTACTCGACGTATCTCTTTGGCACAGCTCACTACGTTTTCATTACTCAAGGAATGCTCTTCCAAATATTCACATGGTAATTATGACATGAGTTAATGGTTTGGCTTCCTTGGAGGATCTTTATGTGCTTTAATATATGAAACCAGACTTAGTGGATCTTTAATGCTTCTTTAGTTCCTCGTGGTTTCCAACTCCCTCTGCTCAAGACATAGATTTGCCAGCAGAACACACATTACCATATGGCCCATACGTATCTTCTGTTCATCATCATTAAGGGTAGGAAATCAAGATTTTTGCATCATTCAGAACACATTCCAGACTTCAGAAAGGTTTTTTTTTTTTTTCACCTCAAGTGTAAAGATAGATTTCTCCAACAAAAAAACCCAACCCCAGTTGAATAATATTGAACATGACATATTTAGGGTGGATATCATTAAATATTCATGGCAGGATATTAGATATAGTCCTTGTAGGCTATTACAAGATGTAACAAATGTTAAAAATTCATCTTTTTTTGGTATCTGTTGATGTTGTCTGATCAAGACTTCATTTCCCAAATGAGTTTTTACAGTAGTTTGTGTAAACATTACAAACTAGGTGTTATCAAGCGCATTAATCTTTCTGGTTGAGTCAGATCTCTGGGTCTCTGTATCTTTTCATATCTCATTAGTCTGCAGTGATTCTCTTTTGATGCTTTGACTCATTTTCAACTCAGTCTAATAGACTTCTTCTGCTCGGAACAAATTGTGAGCATGAAATGAAGTTGGCACCAACCGCTTGATGGAGATGAAGTACCCTCCAAGTGTTATCTCTTCACATTTCATGGCAGGGGAGAATGAAGAAGCAGGATCTACCTCATAATTCATTCAAAATGAAACATGACTTGGACAAGGAAGTCCTGCAAACCTGGGCAGGTGGTGATAAGCTCAGAATAAATTGATATAATTTTTCTTTTTCTTTTTTTTTTCCCCCTGCTAATTCATGAAAACTGGTGTATTAGGCTTTTCACTCTCCATCTGAATGGTTGACATCACGCTTTAAAGACGTTGACACCAAGGAAGGAAAAAGGACAAGGTCTCTGGCAGTGCTGCTTCAGGACACTGGCTCATTCATGGAAATTCTTAATGGCTGAAAATTGAATTTTCTCCTCTTCCCTCAAAGGCAGCAGAAAAAAATTTGATATTTGTGTGAAGATTTCACAGAATCACAGACTGGTGGGGTTGGAAGAGACCTCAGGAGATCATCCAGTCCAACCCCCCTGCCGGAGCAGCTTCCCTACAACAGGCTGGAAAGTGTCCAGGTGGGTTTGAACATCTCCAGAGAAGGAGACTCCACCCCCTCTCTGGGCAGCCTGTCCCAGGGCTCTGGCACCTTCACAGGAAAGTTTGCTGGAAGACAAACTCAAATACAAGCTTTGACCCAACAAAGAAACAAATCCCCCAAAGGGAATGGTGTGGGGTCACGTGTCATCCCTTCTCTGCTGTCATCTTGCTTGGCTTTTGTATAGCTCGTGTTAAATACTGTGTCTAGTTTTGGACCCTTGACTCCAAGAAGGACATGGAGGTGCTGGAGCGTGTCCAGAGAAGGGCAACGGAGCTGGGGAAGGGTCTGGAGCACAAGTGTGCTGAGTTCCCTTGTGGCTGAGGGAACTGGGGGTGTTGAGCCTGGAGCAAAGGAGGCTGAGGGGAGACCTTGTGGCTCTGTGCAAGTCCCTTGGAGCAGGGTGGAGAGAGGTGGGGGTGGGTCTGTTCAACCAAGGCCCAAGGGACAGGACAAGAGGAAATGGGCTCCAGTTGTGGCCAGGGCAGTTGAGATGGGATGTGAGGAAGAATTTCTTTGCTGCAAGGGTTCTGAGGCATTGGAAGGGGTTGCCCAGGGAGGTGGTGGAGTCACCTTCCCCGGTGGTGTTTAAAAGCCAGGTAGATGAGGTGTTCAGAGATCTGGTTTAGTAGTGGACAGGTACAGATGAACTCGATGATCTCAAAGGTCTTTTCCAACCAACTGATTCTATGATTCTAAATGACATCACCTATAATTAATTAAAAAGAGCCTTTGCTTCTCAGGCAGAGCTTGAAGTCTTAAATTCCCTAATTTCCCTTCAGTCTTGACTTCTCCTGACCAACCCGTGTCCAGTTTCAATTACCTTCTGCCAAGATGTTATTTTTATACATAAAGCCCTGGATTTTCTCTAGAGAAGACACAATGAGAACGTGTTCTCTCATATGCCACGCTTCTTTCCCGGCACAGATTTGCTGTTTATGTCATTTAAGTTTTTCATTAATTACATATCATTAAATAAATAAATAAATAAAGGAATTTCATACCTTTGTGCAAAGGAATGAGTGACAGTTAAAATGGAAGGAGTAGAGTTTCTTCAAGAACCCTGCTTCCCACTCATGGTAATATTGCTTACATCTTCCTAACTAATCATTTCTGGGTAGATCATGTCAGGTCCTCACACAAACAGGCAGCGGGGAGGAGAGAAGAGGAATAGCTCTGCATGTTAATTTGAAATGGAGGCTGATACAAGCGAGGTCTTTTGGTCTCATCAAGAAGTTGGTGTTGAAATATCAGTCAAAAAAAAAAAGATATGGGTCACCCTGGTTGGCCTGCTCCTTCTTATGGATCACCAAAGGAGTAGGATCAGGTATTAATTAGTCTGTTGTTAATTAACAGGTATATGAAAAATATCTGGAGTGATTTTCCTCACACAAAGTCGAGTTGCAGCTCAGTTGGCTGAGATTTTTTTTTTTTTAATCATCATTTTACCTGTCTCCTCCGTTGATAAGAGTGAGTCATTACAGGTTCCTACAGGATCCAAAATGAAAAGGGACCTCCCTAGAGAACCCCAGTCAGATCCAATTAGCTTTATTATTGATGGCAGAAAGTTAGGTGGTGTCAAGAGTGCTTTCCCCAAGCTGCTTGAATTTTCAAAATCATCTCATTAGGTGGTTTATTTTTGTCAACTACCGTCTGTAGCTTTTAGCTTTCATCCCTCAAGAATAGTTTCCCTCAAGTAGTAGGATCTCATGGAATTCATTGTAAAAAAAATTCCTACAGAGGCATTAAAAATTTCTGTGTATCATTAATATCTAGAAGATATTGGAAGAATATCTAGAAGATATTGGAATTTGTGGATGCCCCCTCCCTGGAAATGTTTAAAGCCAGGTTGGATGAGGTTTTGAGCAACCTGGTCTAGTGGAAGGTGTCCCTGCTGATGGCAGGGGGGTTGGAACTGGATGAGCTTTAAGGTCCCTTCCAATCCAAACCATTCTATGATTCTATGATATTAATATCTAGAAGATACAGATCCAAACCTTTCAATGTCCGGAAGAAAACGGGATCAGAGAGAGGTCCCACTCCTTTAGCGTTGCGTGCTTGGATTCGGAAGTAGTAGACGGTGTCCAAGTTGAGGTCCATGATCTGGTGGGTGAGGCGGTCACCGCTGATGGATTCCATAATCCAGTCATCAATTGGAGCGTTCTTATCCAAAGTATAGAAGAGGATGTAAGCTGAATAAACACAGATTGTCAGTTAGTACTGCGATCCAAATTTAATGAAATACTCATAAAAATCAGATTTCTTAAAAATCAGGGTTTTCTTTTTTAAAAAAGCATTGATGGCAGGTCCTCCAATCAAAATAGGAAAATTATGACAACACGTATTTATCTAGTTTTAGATCAAAACCGCAATTAGATCATAGAATAGAATAGAATCATAGATCATAGAATGGTT
>NW_010312025.1:0-1975 GCF_000700745.2 Antrostomus carolinensis
GACAGACAGACAGACAGACAGACAGACGCAGGGCCGCGGTGCTTGTGCTTTGAGACAGCGTCATGGAGAAGCTCATGGTACTACGGGGGGTCCTGAGGGTTAAGGCCACGGCAGTCACGGGGGAGCAACGCGGTGGGTTCCTCCTGCAGAAGGACCTGAGTCGGTGGCCGTTGCCCTGTGGTTCTGTGTCATTTTAATGAGAAATTAAAGACAAAATCCCTCGAGCAACGAGGTCCTGTCCCGGGTGGGTGGGTGGCAGCAGAGTTCCCAGGTGACCAGAGCTGGTGTGACAGCCCCACGTGTCCCACAGCCCTGGCTCTGTCAGGTCCCATCGGACACGAACTGGACGAGGCTCATTTACCAAAGACACTTTAGAGACACGGATAGAAAAACCAGCACAGTGCTGAGGTCTGTGGATCCCAGGCTGGGGAATTTCAGCCGTTCTAGGGGGAGCTTTGGGATTTGATTTCTTACATTCGCGCGTCGGGATGTGAAAACAAAACCAAATTTAAAAAAAAAAAAACCCCAACGAAACACAAAGGGATGAATCACTGTCTGGGAGCCTGACAGGAACCAGGGCTCTCACAGAGCAGCTCTTCCCTCCCTCGATCATAAAACACATCTCCAGGGGCAGGGTGGTGACATCTCTGGATGTAAAACCCGGCGCAGAGCGGGGCTGGGAGGGGGACACACCAAACAAACACTCCACGGCGTGACAGAGAGAAGAGGTAGGTACACACGAGCCAAGCCCCCGAGCCCGCCCTGGAGAGCCACGGCTTCTGCTCCCAAAATAGGCATCTCTTGCAGAAAAAAGCTGGTTTGAGAAGGGAAGAGGGGGGACACAGTCTGCAGCCCCCCCCGGGTTGAGCTTTATAATGCACTTTGGCCAGGAGAAGTCAAGCTTGAGAGCAGAGATGAGAGTTGAGCATCCAGGGAGGGCGGCGAGAGCAAAGCCCAGTGTTATTGCTCGTGTGTGGCCAGGCAGTGAGCTCCCTGGGAGTGGGGGCAGCACAACAGCAGCGGTTGTTGTGCCCGTTTAAGGCAGCGTTTTCTACCAAACTAGGTTCCTAAACCACAACTATCTCCCTAAACATGCAAAACTAACAGCTCCCATTTCAGGAGAAACACCAAAGCAACTGGCTAAGCTGGTCCTCAACCCAGGACTTGATGCTTCTCCAGGATTAAAGCCTTTCCCGAGACATCTGATCCCTGGGTCCCCTCCTCCCGCAGCCCCTGGGCAAAGGAAGGAACCCAAGGCAGATGCCAGGGAAGCCTTTCCAAGCAGGCAGGGGAGCCTCATGGATGACCACCTCGGTTTGGAAAGGGGTTGAGAGCTGGATGGAGAAGGCAATTCGATACGAACGAGATGTTGAAAAGGGTCTTTGAAAGCTGACCTGGCAGGGAACCAGGGCAGATGGCAACCTCAGAAAGCCAGAGGACAGCGGGAGGTTCTCTCATGGTTGCCATCTCCTCAGGCACACGCAGGGAGGTGCTGCAGTTGCAGAGATGAGGAGCTCACGGTCCCCTGGACAGGTCCAAGGAGATCCCGTGGGTCCAAACGTCCGGCGAAGCGCTGCAGACTGAGACCAACCGCTGCCGGCACGACAGCAGCCAAAAAACCAGCTGGTTCACTTGAACCTCCTCCCCCAGGGAGCTCCTCAGCCTCGTGCCTGTGGCCAACACCCCGCAGCCACCCACCGAGCACGACCACCCCGAGCACCCCGCTCACACGCTCCCGTCCCCCTGCGTCATCTGCTTGATCTGCCGGCTGTGGACCACCTGCTGAGCCCCCTCCACAACCTGCTGCAGCCGCGTCTCCAGGGCGCTCCGGAGGTCGTTTACTTTCACATCTGGAAGGGGGTTCAGGCCAATGAAGACCCCCCCTCCCTGTGCAGCCTCCTCCTCCTCCTCCTCGTGAGGCAGCAGGTCCCGTCTCCTTCGGCGGAGGTCCAGGTCCGCCTGCAGCTTCAGGTCC
>NW_010312025.1:2204-3833 GCF_000700745.2 Antrostomus carolinensis
CTTCGTCCTCCCCCTCCCCTTTGCCAGCCAGGTCCCGCGGCGGGGCCGGCTGCTGTCTGCTGGCACCCTCAGCTCCCTCGGTGTCTGCAGCTCTCGGACGTTCCCGTAGGTGCTGCTCACTCCCCACCACGTTCCTCTTACTGGAGGAGTCCAGGGCAACTGCCAGGTCTTTGGGCTCCACCTGACTCAGTGCTTTGGCTTTAAGGTCTGTTCCTGAGTCTCTTTCCAGACTCTTTCCTGCTACTCCCTGAACTTTGGCAGCCCCCAGCCGTTCTCTTTGGATGGCAGCTGTAGCTGCTTCCATGGCTTTCAGGGAATTCTTCTTCTCGTGGACATCTCTTCCAGCTTTGGCTTCATGATCTCCTAAACCCTCCGCCAAGGGCTTCTTTTCTAGGTGGTTTCTGGCGGCTGGAATGTGTTGGGCATCCCTGTGAAGGGGATCCTGGTTCTCTGTGGGATTTTTAATGTCTCTGTCATTCTCCTGTGGCAGCACCTTCCGCTCCTTGGGAGGAGCCCCGGGAATCTCACGCCTCTGCCCAGCCTCTTCCAGTTTTCCTGCAGTCCCCCGGCGCTGCTCTGCGGAGTCCAACCGCTCCCTGCTGAGCAGCTTTGCAGCAGCTTCTTGCTGAGCTCCGAGGTCCTCATCCTCCTTGCTCCTGGGCAGAGGCACAGCCGGCTCCTGCTGCGTTTCCACTGCGGAACAAACACCGAGATGTGAAAGGTTTTTCTTACAAGCGAGAGGTTCCCTTCTCCTGCCCCCACGTTCTGCACAACAGGGGATGGGAGGAGAGATCCCACCATCAACAGCCACGCAGGAAAGCAAGGAGAGATGTGGGGGAGAGGGTCATCCCTGCGCACAGGGGCCAGGGACCCCCACCTCAGAGGCCAGCTCAGACATGGGAACAGTGTTTGCAGAGTGGACTCGTGTGCCCACTCTGATCTCTCCCAATGTGATTTTAAAGCTCCTCTGGGCAATGATCAGCCCATGGAGGGGTCACGCTCTTTGGCAATGTCCTTACCTTGCTTTGGCTTCTCCTCTCCTCCCTCCTCCTGCCTTTGCTGGTGGATCTCCTTGTGCTGCTCTTCAATGACAGCCAACAGCTTTGCCTGCTGGTCGAGGAGCTGCTTCTGCTGTACCTGCTGTTCTTTGATGACCTGCAGCAGCACAGCGTGATCCAGCAGTTTCGCCTGCCCTGCTTCTAGAAAAGGGGAAAAAAAAAGAAATAAAATAAAATAAAATGAATCCATAACCCAAAGCCCTCACTAACCATCTCTCAGAGCTGATGGTGATCACCTCCGCCGCAGACAGCAGCCAAAAGCCCAGACTGGCTGCTCACTGGCGCACGTGCCAAGACAGGACGCTGCCCTCCCAAGATCTGGGTGGAAAGATCAAAACCAAGCTCACATTAACTGCTCAGGGAGAAGAGCCATGAGGAAAAGGCACTGGGGAGAAGGTCTGCTGGGGTCTCAGCATAGGGAAGGGTGAGGTGGCTGCTTGGCCAGGAGGACAAGACCAGCAGAAGTCGGTTGAGAGCGAGGGGCTCAGCTGCCTCTGCGAGAGAAGATGCTTTTAAAGCTGCCCACGGTGCCTTGGGAAGCCCATCCTGGTGTGAGCTGGGCCAGAGCTGG
>NW_010312026.1:0-12707 GCF_000700745.2 Antrostomus carolinensis
CCTCCTTCAGCCGGGTGGCAAAACTGTTCAGTCTCCCTGATGCTCCTTGACCTTTCGACTTCCCCTCGTAGCTCTGCCACCAGGCTGAGCAGGTCACCTCCCTGCTCACGGCGCGGGCAGCAGCTCTCCCAGCTGCCACCCATCGCCGGTGCCAGGCCCTGGCCCTCCTCGGTGTTCCCGCGGCTGCCCCGTCTGGGCTCCCGCATCCCTGCTGGTGGTGCTGGGATCCTGACCCTCTGCCGGGCGGGGGCCACAGCCTGGTTCCTCCCTAGAGGGCGACGGCCACCAACAGAGCCCGCCTGTCCCACCGGCCCCGGGCACCGACCGGCGCTGGGCGCGGCTCTGAGGCTCCGGGCATGGGCCTGGGTGTGGCCACAGTTGCCTCGGCAACGGCCGCGCCTCCAGCTGCCATGTGACGTCACAGCTCTGGCGTCACCGCGCCTCAGTGGCTTTTCTTGAAAGCTGAAACGTGGACGGTCTCGGACATGGCTTTGGAGTGTGTTTCTAGATCTCATTCCAAATAGGCTTCCTGATTGATTCTCGTGAGAAAGCCGCCTTCCGTATTGTTCTGGGATTGAGCGCTCTGAAATTCGACAAATGTCAGTGCTTTGGATTCGAAGATAAAACTTGGCCGGATGGTAGAGGAATTTGCCATAAGGAACAGTTTTGAAAAGGAAGAATATTGACAGTGGGGGTGGTCAAACATAGGTTGCCCAGAGCTGTGGAGTGTCCATTCGTGGAGGTATTAAAAACCCAACTGGCCGTGGTCCAGGACAGCCTGCTGGAACATGAATTCTGTAAGAGATGCACAGCCTTCTCTTTCATATACACATTTAGCATTAAACCTGTAGGAAAGCCTAAAAAGGCAGAATTACCTTTTACTAAAAATTGTATCACATCAATATATTTCTGGTTTATGGCCTTACAGTATTTAGTCCAATCAAATGGAAAAAACAGAAGTTATTTCTGTACAATGCATTTGAATATCAAACATCAGTAGGATTTATAAGCTCAGAGACTCACTTGAAGGTGACAAAATAGCTATATGAGTAACATACAGTCACTTTTTTTATTACTGCATTAATTTTAGTTTTCATGAGAAAGGAGTTACAGCTTTAGCTAAAGCAGAACCGAGAGGGAAAGTTACTACTTTGTGTTTAGTTGCGACTTAGAGCTAATAATAATTTTGCTGGATTTCTGTACTTACATTACTTACATCTCAGCCCTGACTTGTAATTTGTGTGCAAAGTTTTGTTGAACCAAGAGGGAAAGTTACTACTTTGTGTTTAGTTGCAAGATAGTTCTGATATGGTTGAACTTAAAGTACTGACTGCTGAGGGAATATTAGGCTTTTTTCTTTTTTTTTTTTATTGTCTTCAGCTGTCTTTTCCTCCTCCATTTTCCCAGCTGAGTTCTACTTTCTCTCTCCCTTTTTATTTCTGTGGGTCATCATATTTTGTTAGTACTGCAGCATCCTCTGTTATGGTCAGGCTTTCACTGAGCACATGGGATACATTTAAAATCAAGGAAAACTTATGATTAGTCCCTGAAATGGCTCTAAAAATGGAGCTTGAAGAGCAGAGGTTTCCTCACTCTCTGTAGTTCTTTGACAGCTCATACTTTCTGGTTTTCCCTCCCCCACCATGTCTGTGGGAAATTTTTGGGTGAATGCTTTAACTAAGACTCCCTGGGGAAAAGACCTAGAACGTCATCTTTGCTGGATGCAGTGGCAGTTCTTGCTCTGAACATATACAACTAGTTACTGCTATTCATTTTTAAACTATAAAAATGAAACTATTTAATCCTGAAATAAATAATATTTTCTGAGAGCATACTTGCTTATGATCAGATATTTGGTGTGAAAAGTCATTTGAAAGTCTTCACAATTTCAGGAAGAACTCTACAAAATTACAACTTTTCTACTACATAACTGAATGTATACTTAAATTTAGTTGTGTCTAAGTGCAATTTGGCATCCGAGTGGGCATTGTAGGAGTGCTCCCTGAGTTTTACAACCTAAATGAAATATCAAGCTGCTGCATGAATGTACATCTAAATACTGATTTATTTGTTTTTTAATTGACTGATCTGTCTCAATGCAGACATTGACAGCAAAAGTTTTTGCCTTGGAGTAAAATTAACTTTGGCATAGGCAGATATGGTACTCTCAAATGGGGAGCTTTTTGTTATTGGTTAATTTTGGTTGAAAACCTTTGCATATGAAAGCAGGAGAGGTTTGAACTTTGAGAGGAAACTGAATCTCAGTATTTTATCAAGCTATGTTGTATTGGCAAGCGATTTACCTGTTAAAAAAAAATGAAAAGGGATTGTTGCATAAAGGAAACAGCACTTCAGTGTTGTTGTAGAATAAATAATAATTTTTATTAAAAAAAAAAAGACCACTCATTTTTCTCTATTTACACAAGAAAACACATAATGTCTTATTGAAAGTTGTCCAGATACATTCCCAGACACAGTTTTGTTGGCCAAATCTTTTGAAGGATTTCTTTATGGATTTTTTTGGCAGGAGAAGTTGTTTTAATGGAAAAGTATAAGATGTACCAGATGCAGTTTTCTGGATTGCCATAAATGGTTAACAAATTATTGGAGACTGTTGTAAATGTCTGGTTTACAGCAGTCCATGCTGAATTTTGGCTCAGGTCTTCTGTTATTCAGTATTTTCATACTCACAAAGTACGTGTTTAGGTCCTTTTCAACTATAAGATTCTATTTTAGGAGGAAATATTCCATTTAAAATATGTCTAATGATAGAGTTTCATAGTCACTATGGATGGAATATAGCTGTGTAGCTGTCCTTAAAAGTTGGTCCTCTTTATATAAAATCTTTTTGCCAGGAAAAAATAGAAAACAACAGTAACATTTAATTTAAATTATCAATACATTTGTTTTAAAATTCATTGTGTGAATAAAAACTGAAAAGGGAACTTGCTATTGTCTTGCTTTGTAGAGCAATAAAAACAGCATGGGATTTACTTGAAACTTGTTTTCAGATGCTATTTGTTTATCTTTTTGTGGCGTTGGTAGTTTAACTTTTTAAATTCCCTTTTACTCTGTGGAAACCCAAGAAACACCTCAGCTTCCATGTATGTTCCTACAACTGTTCTCATTCCCTGATTATACTGCAAATGTTTTGTATTTTGCATATATTGGGGCCCTGTTTAACCGCATGTACAAAGCAGCATAATATTAAGTAAGTTTAAACCTTGAAACCATGGATTAATTCTCCTGTGCTTCACCCTGTTGTTTTGAGAGAGAGGAGCACTGAAGAGCAGTCACGTTATTGGAATGGATTTCAGTGCATATGGATGCAGTTGTTACAAGAGACATTGTTGTATAATAGATACAATTTTGTTTGATTTTTAACTTATTTTGAATAAGGAGCTTAATCCTTATGTTCCTTGAATAAGAACTTTCCCAGCATGTCATTTTGTTCTACTCTGTATTCTCTGAAATTCATATTTGTGAAATAAAATGTTTATATAAAGATGTGGACTATTGTAACAGGACCTATTGGGTTCCATCCATTTCAGCCTAGCTCTGATGTATATATACCAAACCTCTATACGGGTTCTCATAGAGTTATGGGTGTTAATTGAGAACCGTGTTGTGTCAACATAGTTGTGGCATGCATTTATTAGAGATTGAAACTCATGTGGAAACTAGAGTAGAATGTTTTTCATGCATTCCAGATGATTTGAAGGGTATAAACATTTATAAAGACGCTTGTCTTACAAAGATGTTGAGGCTTTTTAGAAATTAACTACAAGATGGATCTAAGAAAAGTGTATCTTTTCTGGGGTTTGCTTTGTTTTTTAAATGAAGCACTTTTAATTAGCATGAGCCCAAGAAGTATTAAAATGGTAGGGAAATTATGGTGGTTGATTGAGAACTTTTTCCATAGGATTTGAAGATAAGCATTCAGCATTAGAGAGGGAGAGGAGAAAAAGCTCATGATTTCTGCTTTATATAACTGTAGGGTAGAGTTGATCTTCACATGGACAGTCCATGTTGTAATGTATTTGTCAAGCTTTTGTGTGTGATTAAGACTTACTTGTGCTTTTATTAGGAAAAAAGTAACTTCAAAAGTAGTATCGTGCAGAACTTCAGTTTGGTGAAAAAAATTATTTTTGCTGTCTTGAAGTGAGGCCATTTTTAGTTTATCTTCTAAGAATTCTTTGTACCTTGTAATTTTTTGTTTTCTTGTCTAAGAACGTTTTACTACCAGTGTTCTTCAATCTGTGTTTGGGGATTTAAGTGAGATAAGTTTTTCTAGCACTTTTTACTCTGTTTCTTGTACAAAGTTGTGTAGAACTGAACATCAAATACTTTTATCCAGTTTCTAGTATATATAAAGTTTCTCTTTTATGAAGAGATAACTTAGTGTCTTGTTTCCTTACACTCAGAATGTTGTAAAGTGTTTATGGCAAGTAGACTTTTAGGAGAATTTTTTCATTTATTTTGAGCTTCATTTTTATGAATTTTGGGGGAGGTCAGGGGAAGCCTGAGTTACTGACACAGCATGATTGGGGTAATTGGGTGTATTCTGTATTTGAGCTAACAAGTAATTTGTGTTAGTGGAATTTTAGAATCATAGAGACATTGGTGCTGTGAAATTATTTGGCAAGAGTGAATATAACAATATTAATGAAATCGGCTACTGCGTTTGTTATTGAAATGAGGCTACAACCTCATTGAACACTCATGGTGTGAGGCTCAAGTGTGTAGATAGTAAAGAAATCGTTGGTTAAGGTCAGGAATTTCAGAAAGCTGAAAAGTTATAGCACTACTAAACATAGCATCTAAACTCCTCTCTTCTAATACTTCCTGTTTTCAGTTTGTGGAGAGGAAAAATAGCGTACTTTGTGTAGGCCAAGAATGTCATTATTGATGGTGTGATATCCTAGGTGAACTGCAGCCCCTACAGAACAATATTAGAACCTGGAATCAGTGTGCAAAAAAGGTGGAAAATCTGTGTAGTAACTCTTAGCACACTCCTAGACAACTTAATATTAATTAACTTATAATATTGGCTAATTCACTTAATTTGCAGGCCATGGTGCCTGGCTGAGACTGTTTGCCATTTTCCTTCAGTTTTGTCTCTGTTTCATGGTCAGCCTTGGCATTTCGTCTCTGCCAGTGTTAACTTAATGTTTGTATTCCCAAAAGCATGGAGGATCTTGCATAAAGCTCTGCAGAGGCTTTCTTGCTGCTATACTGAATCAAGAAGCACAGCACTGGTTCCAGGACGCGTTAGGGTGTCCCAGCATGCTGTTTCAAGAGCTTGCGTTGGTTAAGAGGAGCAGGAGAGGTCCTAACAGAAGAGACAGACCCACTACAAGTTTCTGATGTTTCTCTGTGAGCCAGTAATTCTCCTGGGAGACTAAGAACTCCTTAGTACTTCAAGGCTTTAGCAAGCTGGTAGTAGAGTATTCAGAATAGCTGGGTTTAGGAAATATCTGAGGTTAAGTGCTGACATCTGAAGACCCAATGCAACGTGCTTGAAAAGGATTGCCACCGCAGGCCCTTGATCAAGTTTCTTTCCAGTTCTGTTATTATTTAGGTGGAACAGACCTTCTCCAGTTGATTTATTTTCTGTGTGTTCCTGCACTTTAGCATTACTTACTAAGTTAACACTTTTTTTTATTAAAGCATCAAGCTGATTTTGTTTTTCTTAAAAAGCACATAATATTAGCATATTTTATTTTAAAGCTTGTGTATTGTTAACAAGTGTTGCAACAAAGTTTCTGGTTTTGTTGATTTGCTGTGCCATGACATTTTATAGGTGAGATCAGAAGAGAAATGTTAGAAGATGTACAAAATAAACTAATGAATCTTATGAACAGCACTGAAGGAAAAGTGGACAAGTAAGTCTTTAATGAAAGACTTGATACACATTTTTTGGTTTTATTCTTCACAATGTACAGATATGTTAACACAGTTGCAAGAGTAGTGCAGAACTGGGTTTCTGTGTGTCATCTTGTAATTATACTTCAATTATTTTGATATTTTTCAATTGCTTGGTGGTTGTAAACAGTAATTTTTATTAGTAAAACCAATGTGTATATAAATTTGGATTACTGATGTGTTTCTTAAGTAGAATTGCACTTCAATAGCATTAGCTCTGCAAACTGAGATTAAAAATTCTTAATGAGCATCTGTTATAATGTCTAAGGTGTGAACAGCAAGCCCTTTCATGTAGTTAGCATCACCTGGATGTGTAAATCTCTCTTCCTTGGTCTTTTCTATTTTTTCTTCTCTTTACCTGTTAGAACTGAAACAGGGATAGACAAATGGGTTCTCCTGTCTCCTTCCTTATGTCTTCACTTGGGAGTGCACATAAGTATCTGTTTAAATGCTCTCCTGAGTCAAGATCTTGGAATAAACATTTTCCCTGATTCTAGTACTTAACACAAAAACTTGCTCATGTACAACTCAAGTTCACCTTACTGCATACAGGTTTTCTAATAATGCCTAAATTGACACTTACTGTATAAGAAATGTTATAACTTGGAGGGGAAGGAAATTGGTGAGGTACCCTTTTAGTTCCTTGTATTAGATTTGTTTATTTGGATTATTGTAAATTAGGCAAAAGTATGAGGAATAAAAGCATCAATATGACAGTATCAACTGTTAGGTAAGAGCAGAGTATATAACAAGCTTCCTTTTGTTCTGCAGGCTACTGATGAGAAATCTCTTTGTTGGGCACTTTCAAACTCCAAAAAATAAACGTCCTGAAGTGTTAAGGCTAATGGGAAGTATTTTGGGAATAAAAAAGGAAGAACTTGATCAGGTAATACTTTGGAGAAAACTAGACTTTTTTATTTGCGGTATGCTTACCTGAAAATAGAATGACTTGCTGCTATGCTAAATGTGACTATCCTTGCACTTCTTGTGGGGGAAGTATGTTTTTTGTTCTCATCTGAATTAATTTTTTTATGCAGGACATGCTGATCTCAATGTAATCTTTTGATAACATTTATTTTAATAGAATCAATCTTATTTTGCTGAGGAATGTTAATGCAGAAAGGAAGGGATTTAACTTTGTACTGTTGAGTATAATAGCTGCAATATGTCAGTTATAGAAAAGTAAGTCGATTTTATATGTACCTCTAGGTATTGTGAAGAATGTGGACCTTATATTTTTAAATAGAGAGCCAGGATTTTAGACTGACAGTCTTTAGGAGGCAGAGAATAAGATTTTGACAGTAATTAAAGTTTTTGTCTGTAAGATTCCCACATAGCTATTGTGAATAAATACAATGAGCATAATGTCACAGTTTCTTTTATCTGCTGCTTTATTTTTTTATTTCCTAACTTTTTTTTTAATACTTTCTAGTTATTATTTGAAGACCAAAGAGGAGTTACGAGATGGGTGACTGGCTGGCTTGGTGGAGGAGCTGGGTCAAAAAGTGTCCCTACTACACCTTTGAGGCCAACTCATCAAAACATCTTTAATAGTGTGAGAATTAATTCTGAATTCTCTATATTTGAGTGGAAAAAAATGAGGCAGTTGCATATTAATGCTGATGTTTGGTTCATCAGTATATTGAGCTTCATTTACTGATGCTACTGTATCTTGCATTATTTGTTTGCTCTGTGCAATTGCTTTGGCATAAGATTTTTTTTCTGCACTAAATAAATACCTAGGCATTGCAGCTAGTGCCTCTCATATACAGCATATGAAGTTGATATTTTAAGCTTTCAAATACTGTAAAGCAACAATTTTCATAGCATGGTCCATGGAAGCAGTTAATCTATGGAACTTTTAATTTTGCAGACTAGTAAATAATGCATTCAACGATAGAGCACTGAGGGATCGGGCTTTTTCGACTGACTTTGGGTTTTTTTGCTCACTGAGCTTGAAAAGCGTGTTGAGAACTAATTCCTTTAAATTATCTTGAAATGTAGGGATTGGTTTTGGTCCACTAAAATAATGTAGGCACTTAGGCCACCAGAGCATTGTGGTCTGATTAACTACATATGTAAAAAAAGAAAATTAATGCTTTTGTATGTATAGTACAGGCTTTACTAAGCAACATTTTGTCTTGTGATGCTACTGACACCTTAATCGTTACATGCTTCCTTTATTCAAGACTTTTTGTCAAATAAAGCAAGCAGTGGGTTTCAAGAAAAATTTTGTTTTATGTGTTTCTGGAGGAGTGATTTCCTTGAGCATGGACACAGGAAGTACTGTGCTGTCAGTAGCAGTGTGGGATTCTTGAAACAATTGGCTTAAATCAATAATGGAACCATGGTGGAAGTATGTCTGTTATCTTTAGAGTTTATCAGTTTCACATAAATACTACTTACTGAGACAACAAAAAACTGTGTATTTTGAAAATAAATTTTGTTGTCACTCACTAAGGACTACTTAGTACCAAGTACTAAGTACCAGTGCAAAATTCTTTGGAGGCTGTTGACAGCTTTTTATTTTACGTATATATGATTTTTAACTTAAATACTTTTCAACAGAGCATCAGTAAAATATAATAACTAGTAGCCTCTTGTAGTCTTTTTCAGAATTGTTTGTGAAATTCCTCGAAACAGAATCTTGCCCAAGCCTTCCTCCACCCAAGCTCTCTGTTCATGATATGAAACCTTTAGGAGCAGCAGGAACTGGTCAGGCTAGCAGTACTCCATTCAACAGTCAAATGCAAGGTAACATTTGAAGGAAAATTTGAATCCTTACACAGGACAGAAATAACTAAAGGTAGAATTTTCATGGGGATTTTGGTGATTCTGTGTTTCCTCACTTGTAAACTATGTATTTGATTTCTTCCCCCTCCCTGCAACGTCCTCCTTTTTTCTTTTTTTTACCTTCTTCTTCCCACTGCTTCCATACCCCACTTCCTAAAATCTCAATACAGAAGATTAGAGGGACCAAATTCCCTTTGATATGGAAAGGCTTTAACAGTACCTGTCAGAGCCAAACAGATGCGGTGCAGACAACTCCATGTGGTATATCAGTGAACCCAATCCTGATTTTCAGCATCCCTGTTGATCAGCTTGGGTCTCACTGAGTAAAGAATGCAAGTAATGCCAACCTTGTAGTGCCTCTCTGGTACGTAGAACCTGGTTGCTCAGAGACAACTGAAATAAAATCAGTTCAGTATACAGCCTGATTTGAAATCTCTGTAAGCTGTGCATGAATCTTAACTTTGATATTTCTAAGGCAGAGAACAATTATGCTCATTTTATGCATGTTGAAATTAATGACTTCTGACCTGTTTTTATAAGGAACCGTATGCTTTTGTCTAAGTAATGTAAGAGCCAAATCTTCAGTTTCACTGATCCACTTTGTACTAAATTTTTTTACATGCATTTAAGACTTCACCTTAATACAATCCTGCTGATTTGCAGAAGCTTGTTTTGATTAAAACTTTTAACTGTAAACTAAAAACAAATGAAAAACCACAAAACAACCCCCAAAACCTATGTATTATATATATCTATATATCTATGTGCTAAAAACCTTCTTTCAATTCGCCTAAAGTAGTTGGATGTTGCAAAGTATAAATGTCTACTGTGAAATACCAGTTTCTCTCTGAAAGCAGTATTTATTTATTTTTTTAAGTAAAACTAAATTAAGTTTCATTTTCTTTTTATTTTTCTCCTTTGTAACATAATGGTAATATAATAGGTCAAGTACCTCTTTTACTTGGCATAAAAACAATTTCCTTGTCTGGAAGAACTGAATTCTTGGATCCTCTTATCCATTCAGGAGCTACATTGCTGGCTTGTAAAACTAGAAGTACATTGTATATTTCCCTTTAATTGTTTGGGTGCTTTAAGTTTTTTGTTCCTAGAAATAAACCATATGGTAGCAGTTTCTAAATGCTAGACACAAATATTAGTATAATATCCACACAGAAACGCATTTATGAGAATTAGGACATTTACATGATGAAAGACCTTTTTTTAAAAGAAAAAAAAATCCAAATAAAATCACCTATTCAAACAATTTGTGTGGTATGGGAATATAATTTTAGTTTCTACTCTGCATCTAGTGTAGGAACCTTGGGATCAGGTTATATCTGGAGTCGAGTGAGGATTCGGTGGGGGAAGATGAGGAAGGACAATTTGATTCTTAGATTAAAAAAAAAATTAGTTTATTAATACTTTATTAAAACTAAAATTTTGTTAGAATTTGACTAATGAGCAAACATTAAATTTTGTCTCAAGACTAAATTGTGACTCACTTGGGGTTTTCTTGGGGCTGACCCTGGGAAAACGATGCCAGTACTCCATGGGGTGGGACACTGGCCTGTGTGCTGCATTGCAGTGCATGCACAAAGGTCCTTATGCGTTTGCATAGTGCTGGAGTCAACGTGACAGGTATTTCATGTCTGACATGGCGTGCCTGAAGTGAACCTTGGCAAAGGATCTTCATATTGCCTGTCACAGAGATATATAGACTTTTCTTGGACAGCCTGAGCTATTACTGAGTTTCAGCTGCCAATAAGCACAATATGGTTTGTAGGTCTTGGGAGGGCCCTGATCAGTGTTGTAACTGGTGACCTGAAGTGTAGACGTAGGAATTGTTCAGCAAAAGAAACAGTGGCAGATGAGATCCAAGATAAGAGAAGATAATTAAAGTTTAAGAGAGCATCTGCAGTCCACGGCAAGATAGGATTTTCATCTTGAAAAGTAATAGGCAATTGTAGAACTTGCTTGTTCATAGAACAAATGCTCTAAAATTGAGTAGACTTATGAATGCTTTTTAACAAAGTGTTAATGTTGTTGGGGGGTTTTTTGTTTTGTTTTTTATGTTTCAGATTCTGCAGTCTCGGGAACGAGCAGAAGACCAGATATAAATCCATTTTTAGCACCTCGATCAGCAGCAGTGCCTCTCATAACACCTGCTAGTAGTTCTGGACATCTGCTTATGAAACCTATTTCTGATGCATTGCCTACTTTTACACCACTGCCAGTGTCCCCTAATGCCAGTGCTGGTGCTGTACTAAAAGACCTCCTAAAACAATGAATGATCTTGAATCAATATGATGATAGTAGCACTTTAAGGAAAATGAGAACACTATGCTGTATATAATTTACCACAATGAGGCCTTCTGTAAAAAGTCATGTACTTGTTTGCAATTATACCTTGCTTTTCTTTTAATTACAAACTAACCAGTACTTTGGAAATTCTAATGGTGGCATGAATAACTGCCACCTTCATAGCAGACATTCATTTTGGGTGTGGGTTAAATCTTAAACTGAGAAAAAAAAATCTATCTTGTTGCTAGATTGTCACAAGACACATAGAAGGATTTTAAACTTTAGTTATACTCTGAGTTGTTTCAGTTATGCACAGGCAGCATTAACTCTTTGGTGTTGAGATCCATTTTTCCATTATAATGATCTGCCATTGGCAGTGGGTCTTCAAGAACCAGAATTACAAAAAAAAAAAAAAAAAATTAAAAAATCTCCAGCTAAAATTGATAATCTTTGAGGTGTTCAATGAATGACACAAACTCCAAAGAGTAAGATGGTGCACATATGGGGTGTGGTTATTGAGCAGCTACAGTATTGCCACACAGGATTTATGACATTTACATCATGTACATTAGGAGATGTATCTCTTATTTACAGGACTGGGGGCAACTTGAGGCATGTTAATCTCTTTTTGCACAGTGATTTGATTCCACTCCCAGCCTAATAGCTGCTTTCAGCAGTCAAGCCCATGAGCACCAAGGAGTCAACTGTGCGACTGCTTCATTTTCTAGAGGTGTCCATGCAAAGAAGAGTGTGTAATGTAGCAAACAATAGGTTCACATATATAAAGACATTGTACTCTAATGGTCTGAGATGTATATTTGAGAGATTTTTTTATCTTGCAGGATTTTGTAGATCTAAAATAGGCTTAAAGCTTGAACACGTGTATAGAATTTAAAGGGAAGATAATGCTTACTTATCTCAAACATGTAAATAGGTCTTTGTAAGACCAAGGCCAAAATCAATTAATCTGTAAATTTTGCTGTGATAACTTGTACACTTTGTTTGGCAGGTAAAGAATGAAGTTGCATACTAAAGGATAAAATTCATTTTGCAAAAGTTATCTTCATAGTGAATCTGGGATAAAACATCTTCATTTTAAAATGTGTAATTTCTAAATCTTTTTATATGACATTCCTTGTTTAGTCAGTGTTAAGATAACTGTTGTGCAAGTTCTATATTAGAACTGTCAACCTTTACTTCTCATTTTCATTAAGATACTGGATTATATTGTGTAAGAGTTATATTTAAATAAAATTAATTACTGAAACTTGTACAGAATGAACCAAAATAATGCAAGAAATCTTTGCATTTATTTATATAGAGGTCAGATATTGAATTTCTTTATTGTCGTTATTGTCTTGAATTCTAGCAAAGCTCTTAAGAACTGCTTGAGTCCCTTTTCTCTGGTATGTTAATATTTCAGGGAAGTTTTATGCAAATTTGGAAGTGGATGGACCATACTGAATTTCTATTTTAATTTTTTTACGATAGACAAGGTAATTAACTTGGGAGTTTGATTTCTGAAATGGTAGCATCCACACATAGTATACCAAAGTAAATTCTGCATTATGTAATAAATGTAATGAGAATTTGAAATTACCTCAGCTGAGAACATTTCAGTTTGGTACTTCAGATGTGCTTCTTCATTTAAGCTGGACTGGAATAGGTACCCCTTTCCCCCCCCCCCC
>NW_010312026.1:12722-37837 GCF_000700745.2 Antrostomus carolinensis
GAAATCAGATGGCTTCTGTCCAGTCTCTCTTGTTCTTGTAGTCATGTCTATGAGGATATATAGCTGCCTCAGAATAAAATTGCCTTTTGGTGAGTCAAAGCAGAAGGAAATGTTTAGTTTTTAAAAATTATGTGGCTTATATATTATAAATTACAAATGGGCTGATGCTGCTCGCTGTCCCCTGAATATACTGAGCTGATGCTAACTTTTGTGCAGATTTTTTCTTGAACTGCAGAGAACTTAACATGTACATGTTTCTCTTCCTGGAAGCTTTATAAATGCCAATAAATAAAAATGGCAAGACCATTTGTTTCTGCATGCTGTAAATCAGCTCCATTTATACAGTAAGCTATGACTTTGAGAAGGGAAATCTAAAACCAAGCAAAGGTATTGAAGAACTTCAGAGTTCCTCCTCTTTGAAGAGAAGAAAAGCCTCTGTAAGAGTCACATAAGAGGCTTCAGACCTCAAGTCCTAGGAGGTCTGTTGAACTTTGAATAAAATCCATATTAGAGGTTTCTGTTCTAAGGCTTATTCCACAGCTACATTGGTGGGTTTTGTTGCTTTGTTAGAAATCAAATGTGCTCTGTGTTCCAGGCAGTACTTTCCCACTGAAATGCATAGAACAACTTCATTGCCTTGTTCCTCTCTTCTTTCTTAGACTGTTTCACAAACTATTATAAACCTTCAAGATTTGTTTTTAGAGAAAGATTAGTGGATGTATTTTTTTCCTCTGATTTTTCTTTTGTGTTTACTTTGTGCTTGCTAACTGCTTCATATGTATTTACTTTACCAGTTTCCCACATGTAAGTATGTGGCTCGTAGTCTATCCTGTTAATTGTGTGGGTCTTTCACATAGCAGTGGCGGGGAATTCTCTGTGGAATTTATGAGCAGGTGCAGTAGTTGAAAATTTTTGTTCTTTATTTAACTTAATTGTTGTCTTTCACCTTGCTTTTGCAAGGAAATAAAAGTATGGTCCTTCTAGTTTTGGTTTAACAAGCTGTTGGTTATCTTTAATGGTAAGGTAAGAGAATTCTAGTACAGAATTAATTTTGCAAACTTGATATAAGAGGGGGGAAAATAAGGGTTAGGATTGTCAGTTCTGCTCTTTAGAATTTCATTTTTGCTGTTTTTTGGTGATCCTGCATTCTGTGCAGAGAGAAGGAAGTAACTGGTTGATCTTTCAGTTGTTGCTGTATAAGAATGCACAATTTTTTTTTTAATTCAACTCTTTGCATTAAACCAGTTAGTCACCACCAGTAAACTATATGATTTGTCACATTATAGTGACCAGTATAGAAAGAAATTTTTTTAACCAAATGTCAGTTCCCAGTCTGTATTTTATTATCACTACTTTCTCATTTTCTTGACCCATTTTGCATAAATAGTTACTAATTAAGACAGGCTACCTGGAATAGGTATGGCAGTGACCGAGTGATACAGTGGAAGAGACAGAATGAAAGATCAACACCTTGTTAAGTACTTCACATTATCGCGTACGTCATGAAAGCTTTGCAATTTTAAGCCTTGATGTCTCCTCACTGCCAGTTTTGATTGCCACATTATAATATAAAAATTCAATAATAGTTTCCTTGACTCATTTAATCAGACGTACTTGCAAACTTGATGACACGTCCTCCCAAACACTCCCAGTCTGGGAGCAGATTTAAGTAAAATAGTTTTTTTTTTGGTCACTTGAAGAAAAAACAGAAACATTGGTTTAATATGGAGGGACATTAGTATACTGTGGAAATAGCAGGGATAACAGCTTCCTGCATTCTTTCAAACAAGTCTTTGATTTATCTAGACATTTAAACCAAAGTAGTCTTTGTGGCAATACAGTTTTGTAAATATTAAAAATAAAATACATGTGATACAGAAGTTTATGAACATGTATCTCAGTGGTACCAGTAAGGCTTGAGGAATTAAAAACACTATCTCTTTTTGCTCTTTTTTTTTTTTTCTCCCTTTTCCAGTAAAATTTAGTTTGTTGCCTTTGTTGTCTTTCAGGTGGAAAGTTTCTAATTAGCATTCTTAGAAAATAATGTTGTGGAGTCTCCTTCTCTGGAGACATTCAAACCTGCCTGGATGCCTTCCTGTGTGATCTCATTTAGGTTCCTGCTCCGGCAGAGGGATTGGACTGGATGAACTTTCGAGGTCCCTTCCAATCCCCAACATTCTGTGATTCTGTAATTACCACTCTACAGTTCTTGTTCTTTGTGTTGTGCCATTATATACTGCTGAATTTATTTGCAGCCCTACAAGGCTTAAATACAGAAACCAGTCTGCAATAAAAATAAAGGAATAGAGAGCTGCTGGCCTCTTTAAAGGAAAAAAATAATTTGTAAATGACATGTGGTTTACAGCAGTAGCAACACTGAGTCTTGGACTGTTGCATTTGTCTCAAGCTTATAGAAGCGTGTTGGTGTTCCAAATTTCAGTATCTGAAAGCATCTCTTATCTAACTCTGAAATGCATTTTTGTAGCAAGTAGTTATTAAAGCCTGCTATTGGGATAAGCATGCAAGAAATGTTCCTGTTGTTTGCTGGGTGTGTCAATCTGCTGAATGGCTAATTTGGGCAAATTTATTCCAAGTTGGGAGTTCAGCTGTGCTGCTGAAACTCTCAAACATTTTCTCAAGCAGAAGAAAATTGTATCAAGTAGTTAAAAGCTTATTTTCCTTGTAGGAAATAATAATTTGAAGATAATTGTTATTTTTTTCATACATAGAAAGGGGCATTTGTCATTCAGTAAGTGCTCTTATTAAATAATTTGGCATCATTCTGTGTCTTCTTATTGAACTTGTGGCATTGCTGGTTAATTTTTTTTTATGTTTACAGATGTTGTACATCATCCTTGAGCACTGATAGTGAATTAATCTTTTCTCTGCCCTTTTCTTAAGATTGCCATTAAAACAGCTTCTCACAGATTTTAAAATTAGTATTGCTTGCACTCAGATTTCTGGCAGTCTGTACCAAACTGCCTTTGAAAAGTTTAACCTTTTTTGGTCTGTGATGGTCAGCTAATAAATATTGTGAATATTCACAGTAACACCAAAACTATTTCCCAAGCCTCTTAAAGAGGCAAACTGGAACCACCCCTTTTTCTCAATTTGTAGGCATTTTGATTTGAGTTCTTTTACACTTTGGGTTTTTTGGGGTTTTTTTGATTGTTCTCATTGGGAGCCGTACATTAATATTTCCCACTTTGAGGAAACACGATGCAGCTGCCTTGCTGCTCAGAGCTTCAGCTATGTGGCATGTTACACCCAAAAGGAAAGTGTCCCTTTTTTAAAGTCTGTTTCTGTTAGTTCTGTTTCATTCCTATTGCCACAGCACTATCTTCTTCCAATGTGAAGTTACACTACTTACAGTTCTTCCAACTGCTGTAAATTCTTGTGATTGTCATAGTACCACAGCTGGGATGACTCTTGTGGCTGCAGAAGCTGAGCATGTACGCTTCCAGATCACCTAACTAGAGATAAGGGTGTCTTTCAAATGTCTGCACAGAGTTGTGGAGTCCACAGCTGGAAGTGGAGTGACATCTCAGATTGCTAGAAGCTGGAGAGATGCAGATTCACAATGTCAAAAGTTCAAGGTAAAAAAAGGAGGGATGGGACATCGCAGATTACTTTCTCTTGCCATATTTCTGTTGTCATTTATTAGGTGGACTAGAAAAATACAGCAGTCAAGAAAAATGTATGAATGTAGCAGCATCGTCCCAGAAGACTTGTTTTTGAGCAAAGTGAAAATTATTCTGATAAATTTAATACACTTACATGTTGATCAAATTTAACATTGATTACCCTGAAAAATTCAAAACCATTCATTATGCTCATAAGATGATGAAAGAACAGTTCCTATTTTAAAGATACCATGTCTGTTGGTTGGGATTGGAGCTTTGCCACATTTAAAGAAAACTCAAACTCCACATAATCACAAGCTTGAAGGAGCTTTACTGGGTATAAAAATGAGGAAACTTCACAACTGAGGTTATGCATTCAAGACTCTTCAGCCACAGGCTCAGCCCCAGAAATGGAGAGCAGCCCAGACAATCGCATTTTCAGTAGACAGAGCCTGGTCACCAATGGCAGCAGCTCTGCAGTGGTGTGCCATTTTGCATTAGCAGGGTCAATGCCACCCTGAATCAATAAAGAAGAGATGGCTGCAGCTTCTTATTCAGCAACAGAAGCTGTTTCCGTATCTGAGGCCATGGAGAAAGGATCCCTGCTAAACACAGCCCTCTGACAACAAGAAGCCATGAGTTCTAATGCTTTAAATCTAAACTTTTGTAAGTTAGGGAGTAGGGAGCTAAGTGCACACTGAATGCTGCCCAGAGAGACAGACTGCAGGAGCAGTGCTACAGAAGCCTGTGTTAAGCTTGGCAGAGGCAACTGGATTTATACAACTAAATAAAGGTACCCTGATTTATACAATTTAGGTACCCTGAATTCTGAACAGAAAGTACAGTATTATCAATAAAAATATTTGGCTTAAGCAACAACATGGTAACTGGATGTAAGTAGCACAATAGAAAGAGTTAGTAGCACTTCTGAACAAATAAGGCAAGTTGGATAAAAATATTAGTTCCTAAATGGGAACATGTATAAAATGTGAGAGCTGCAAAAGTTATTTCTCAGAATTACTAATGATCATGAGAGTGATCCTGAACGTTTTCAGGTGCAGGTGTCTGAGAAACTGTGTATGGGAAGGGAAATAAAAGATTCAGTTAGTCATGGGGGGAGCCAACCACATGAAATGCTGGTTGTAAAATTAACCTATATGTAAAAATATTTCCCTGTCTCCTGCAGTTTTCTCTGTTGTTATAAGGTATTAAAGTACTTGAGTGAAGCTTTTGTTTGTTTAAAAAAAAAAAAAAATGTTTTCAGAATTACAAGCAAATCACTGAGTTAATTCCCATTAATCCATATGTTTCAGTTTACATGCTGTACCATGGTTCCAACACTAAATTGTACCAGGATTAAAAATATAGTAAAGAAAGGGGCTTGAATGGTAGACTGGAGCACTGAAAACCAGTAATCAAAACTGAAACGTTTTCTGGAAATAGAACTGGAAAATATTTAGACTACTCTTTGCTCTGTATTCTTACGTAGGGGTTGCCAATAAAAATGAAGGCAAACAGCAGACTGCCTTATTTTTGACAATAGGAGCAGGAACAGATGTGTTTAACGATTTTCAGCTAACTTAGGGAAGGCTTATTATGAAACTACAAAAATTTGAGGAGTACAGGATTCTAAAGAAAACGAATGAGTCATAACTAGACTTGCCAGATCTGTCTGGACCCAAACCCAGACTCTGAATAGCATGCTGTCTGCAGAGTACTCAGGATCAAGGACCTGCAGGCAAAGGTCCTGTAGATGGTACCTCTCTCTTTACTGGACAATTGGCAGAACAAGGATTATGGTGTGCTGCCCAGAACCTGCCTACTTGGATTAGGGATTCAGGGAGCCCTCAGCACTCTGGCTGCGATGTTGTTCTCCTGAATTCCATCAGTGGCTCCAACTGCCTTCTACTGGTACTTTTAATAGTCAGAGGCTTTGCAGGCAACCTGGTGCCTACACTGCCCTGGCCAAATGGGGCTAGTAAATCTAGTTACGCAAAAGAAAATATTTCCGTTAGAAACTAAAATGGGAATTGATCAAAACCCAAAGGGCCAGTTCTGGAGGTATAAACAAAACTCTGGTGAGAGGCCAAACCGAGACCGACTTGAGCCTGTTACACACAGGAGGAAGGTCACTTGTACTCTGTTGCAGCGCTGTGGTCTTGACTTTGTGCTTGGCACCGAGCCCCACAGTTGCCCATGGTACTGATGCATTTATGACTGCTAATAAAAACAGAGTGCAGAGGAGAGGAGATGGGCTTGGTGCTGAGAAGTTCCACTTGAAAAAGCAGTTGGACTTACCTTCTTGGGTCCTTCCCTCTTTCCCCCCTCCCCAGTCTTCTAAAGGTATCTAAGCAGATCTGCTAATGGCATGTTCCAGTGCCAAGATCCCTGGGAGTCTTAGCCACACCTGCCTTGGCCTCAGTGCCCAGTCCATGGTCCCTTTCTTGGGCTGCCAAGGGTGGCTGCAAAGACTGTAAATGAAATCCTAGTCTTGGAAAGAAATGGCAACCCTTATACCCAAGTTCCCAAGATTTTGATTTTTAGCAAACTTCCTGTTTGCTGTTTATGGGTGCCAGTTAGGAGTTGGCTGGAGCCAGTTTCAGTTGCATGGAGTAAGAGAGTAAACGTAAAACCAAATCCATATACCATGGATCAGAGCTAGTTTTCTGAGTTAGGTAGTTGTTAAGAATCATCTCCAGGGAAATCTATTCCTAAAAGTTTAACATGAAGTCTCCTGTGCTGTGCTACTGATTTGCCCAACGTAGTGGTTTTACTGTTCTGTATTTTATTAAGCATTATATGGAAACCTATTAAATACAGTCTCTTATTTGGTACTTTCTGTTCTAGTACTAAGACAATTTTGTAAGAGGTTCTGCTTATGATAAATAATTCAGCTGTTACCTTCACATTTAATTCAGTTACAACATTTAATTTCTAAACGTCAAGTGAGTTCTGATGAATTGTTACTTTTCATTTTCGTGATTTGTTCTACAACATCTTCTGCTAGCACTTCAGTTTTAAGCACATCTGCGTTTTCTTTTTTTACTACTTTTTAAAAATTATTTTTTAAGTTCAACTATGGGAACTTCTTGAAGTTTCTCTAGCAAATGCAGATGAAGAAGAATCACTTAACTTTCTACTGTGATTTTATCTTTTCTAAGCACTATTTTTATACCTTGTTCATCTGCTGTCTTTGCAGACTGTTTGGCAGTTTTCCTGTTCTTGGTGTGTCTGAAAAAGAATTTATTGCTTGCTTTTGTGCCTCTTACAAATTGTTTCTCAAACTTGGCCTGCTTTTCTGTTTTTTACATTTAACCTGTCAGAGTTTTTATTCCTTTCTATTCTCTTCATTTGGCACAACTTCAGCTTCTTGAATTTTGCTCTGAAACAGTGGACAAAATGGGGACTGATTGCTTTATCAGGCTTCAGCTATGGGCTCTGTTAGCAGTACATGTACCATCCAAGGGTCCAGTTCCACTGACTGTTCATATTGCTACTTGAGGTCCTGGTCCCCCACAGCACCCAAATGCAGTGGGGGAACTACTGGCCTGGCTCAGCTCCTTGTGCTGTGACAACCAGCACAAGTCAGAGCAAAGGCTGGCAGATTAACAAAAAGGAAACAAACTGTGCTGTAAACTGCACCCATTTGCAAGACTTTGTAGGCACCGCAGCACACTTACAGCAGAACTAGCAAACAGGAGTACGGCCCCTGCTCAGTGGAACTGCTGCCTATGCCTTTCTGAATCGCTCCCTTACACCAGCCCTCGCTGCTGCAGGGCAGCGAATAGTGAGTCTGAAAGCAAACAGACAACACATGTCATTTTTATCACCCAGTTTCATACTCAATTTGTTTTCAAACAGCATGGTTAACTTACAAAACCCTGAACGTAAACAGGTAAATTATTAAATGGCATCATCCCTGCTATGGGAATAAGTAAATTAAGTGTAGTAGTTTGTAAAGTTTAGAAATGTCTTCTGGGATTAGGAAAGCAGTTGAGTAAGTACAAAACAGTTAAAATTATCCCTCTCCTCATATGCAAACTTTCTGCCACTGCTATATTTGTCCAACATATAACCCTGGAAATCATAAGATAAGGAAAAGATCCAAAAATGTGGGCATCTTTGCCAATTGTTTTATTGGAAAAAGAAGTCAGAAGTCTTTGCTTATATGTGCAGCTATAAGAGTGAAACATGTTTCAAAATGGAAAGTTTTTCACCACTTGAAAAGAGAGAAGCTCTGGAAGAGAGGGCTGATGTCAAATATTTTTCTACTCTGGATTCATCAGCGGGGTTCTGGCAGGTGCCCTTACAAAAATAGTGCACATACTTGTGAACGTTCAGACATCCCCGTTGAGAGATGGCATTTCCACGGACGTGTTTGGGTTTGCTCAGAACCTGAAGTGTTTTAATGGAAAATGCAGAACGTGCTTGATGCTATGGAGGGTAATCTTTTGCCTAAGCAGACTAACAGAAATAATTAAAAAAAAAAATAGAGAAAGGATGCTCAACTAAATCTGGAAAAAACCCAAAACAACCCCCCCCCAATGCAACCACCACTTGGAGAGGAGGAAGCACAGGTAAAGCTGATGTTTTTCTAGCACACATGTCCCAGCAGACTGGGAAGGCTGCCAGGTTCACTTGAAAGGGTGAAGTACTGTCTCCAATGTGCAGCCTGGTGCTGTTGTGCCAGATGTGCCCAGTGTGTACAATGTGGAGCATGAGTTAATAAAGAACTTGAGAAACTGCAAAAGACACTGCAGTCTTGAGGGATTTAAGCATTAAATAAATCACTCGTGAATATTTCTAAGGGAGGTTTTAGTACATACTTCTAACTGTCTGGTCATAATTGGTGACCAATGGTTTATGTATCCCAGGCACTTGCAAAGACTCAATGTTGGCTTGCTCAAATAGTGAAACAGACTTTAACCTTGATCCAGAACTATTAAGAGCTTTAGGTCTTTATTTATGGAAGGTCATTCTTAGATGAAACTGGGCATAAAGGATTTATGTTTGTTATTAAAGGGAGCTGGTAAACATCTTGTCACAAGATTAAAGAGCCGTTGTTTTCAACCACACTGTCTAGACCATTTGACAAAAATGCCGAGGAGAAAAGACCTAAGCCTAGCTTATGTACATGTCAATCTTGTAAAATAAACACAAACAAACTAAAATATCTGTCTAGTTTCAGGCAAAATGTGAATTGCAGTTACCAGAGCTATGCTCAAGGCTGAGATTCAACAGAAAAAAAAAGTATTAACAGTCACTGGGGCATAACGTTCTCGGATACTCACGACAACTCAAGGGGGAGCTGTGAGTTCTCAAGCAGATCTTTTGTCTTTAGTTACAGGATGATGTTCTATACACTTTTTACAGGAAAATAGTTTTAAAAGCAACATGCCAGTCATTTAAGAATTGAAAAATCAAGAAGGATGTTGTATACTGTTGCAAATGAAAAGTAATATGAAGGGACCTGCTGAGAGATGTCACATGCACCAAAAATGCTGTGAAAGACTCTGTATTTTTCCTGGGAAAGTGACAAAAAGCTTTTAGCTTGTTTGCTTACCTTACTTTTGTAGAGGGGAAAACCCCCTGAACCATACTGAAGCATTCAAGAATATTTCTCTTTTTTGCCTCAGGCAGCCTTCTGAGACCTTCCTAGAAAACACCACAGCTAACCAGGTGATCATGGACATCAAACTTGATCTCCTAAAGGAACTATACCTGGCACTGTTTTATCTCACAGCAGGTGCAGTTCACTGGGCACAGTTTTAAGCTGTTTGGGTTTCAGTATGTACCTGCTAGATCCTCTTATTCCTCATGTAATGGGATGATTAATACGTTTTCAAAGTAGTAATGTGGAGTCAGATACCAGTTTATGTTTAGTGTTGTTGTTACATTTCAGAATGGATCCAGTGGTGCCTGGGTTTTCCACTGACTACTTTTTTCCTAAAAGAAAATGTACTGTTAGAAATCAGCATCAGAGTGACCACAGATGTGTACAGATAGTTACATCTATAAAATGTAGAGTTAGAGAAGGTAAAACAAAAACTTTAAATTCTGTGTTCTATCTGGTAGGGTACTCTGAGAATACCTGCTACGCCGTTAAAGGGGCAGTCTGCTTATTGTTCTTGGGAAACAGTGATATCAGCAGTGGTATTATCATCCCAAAGGATCACATGCTTCAGACAGATGGGTGACATCCCTTTACAGGGATGGTACAGGAGGGAAGGAAGGGATGCTTTTATTTGCTCTTTTTTCCATGGGTATCTCACACAGGTGAGACACATACTGAGATGCCAACGGAGCCCCAAAGATAGCAGCACAACAGGAACTGTTACACTTTCTCCTTCCTAACAACAGCAGTGTGGCCCATGAATCAATGCAACGTGACATCTTATGAACTCCACATTTGCAGTACATTTTAGTTATCACTAGTGATGTTTTTATAATTGCATATTATGTTAATTTTCACTGTTAATCTTTTGCTTGTGTTATGTTTGGCTAGGAAAGGAAGATATGTGTGGGACTGTGCTTTTGAGCTTCTGGCTGGAGCCATCTGGAACAGGTTATTACATCATTCATGTTACGAGATGGCAATTACAATTCAGACACGGAGTGAAGCAGACCTCACCTGATAGCATGAGGTAGTCTATCTTTGAAAAGGAGAGGGAACCCTCCCCAAACACTAAGAGTTTGCAATTGGGATTGTCTTGGGAGGTGCAAGAAACAAGCCCTACTGTTTTTCCAGGCAGAATTAGGGTTTGAGACCAAGTTTCCTATGTGCTCAGTGGCAGTAAGGTGAGATGTGTGTAGTTCAAATCACTGCCTGTCATGGGTTATATCAATGTGTGACAATATAAAAAAACCTGCTTATTTGGCACTCTCCAAGAAGACTTAGATCAATCTCCATAGTCAGGTGAAAGCCAAACTTGTGGCCCTGTGAATCTCATGGTGCTCTCAAAATGCAATTGTTCCTGCAAATGCCCAAGTCTTGTTTTACCAGTTTTGCTGGTAGAAAATTTGTTTCCATATGGTTTAGTAGGAGCAAAATTGATGTTCTAAGCATCTAAAGCTTGGACATAGTCCTTTAAGGTGTCAGTTATTGGCAAAGTCCTTTAGTGAATTCAGGTCTGTATGGCTGTGTAAAAGATGTCTAAGACTTGTCACTTCCAATTACTTTGGGCACGCACACGTATCACCATACAGGTCTGTGTGATTTGACTCTGATCCTGCAGCTTGATAATGCCCTTGAGAATATTCAGAGAGAGTGATCTTTAAAAGATGACAAGAACATCTAAGAATAGTGTTTGGCAGATATAGTTCTGGAGAACTGTATGTATAATTTCAGATAGAATTAAAAAAGGAGATGAAGTGTTGTAAAAGTTCGTAGATGAGGACTTCTTTTTGTGAAGCAGACTTTTTGTTCAGGAGTGCTGGGTGTAGCTAACTCTTATTGTGTTCCCTGACCTAAACACAGCTTTTGTACATACTTCTAACTTCAGCATTCAGAAACCATTAGATTATGTTCTCCAGTGCTGAAAGTCTCTGCTAACCAAGGGTGGTGCATTATCTGCAGAAGCATGGTGTAATTCATACATTCAGTTGTCTCATCCAAGGAGGGCAGAGTTAAGGTTACATGACATAGCTCATGCCCCTTATGATTATATATTACACAATTTTGAAAATCCAAGTCTCAAACATAATTAAAGCTATAGTTTCAACCCTAGCTATGCACAAATCAAACTTGTAAGAACATACTTGGTTATTTAACAAAGCCCCATTTTATGCTGTGTACTGTTCTGCATCTCTTCATGAAGACAAAGAAAACGTCAAGGTAATCTAAACAAACTAGTGGATTTTATAACACGGGGGCATAGTTGAGACCACTGAAGTGAGAGTGCTGCTAGACCTGAAGTTTAGCCACCATCCTAAGCATAAATGGTAAAGGTGTCAGCAGATGGTGTTGAAAGATATGTTGAACTGTCAGTGTTTTAATAGGATGAACAGAAGGGTTTTCATGTACCACAAACATCTTCCTTTGTGCAACTCTTCATATCAAAGAGTTGTGAGAAGGGTGTGACTGCATCTCATTATTTTCTGGCTGATGGTAGTTCCAGAAAGGTGCTGCAGAAATTCCACTTAGCCATAACATCAAATCCTTTTATTTAGGAAAAAAGAAGTCACCACACTGTAAACTAGCCCAGGCTGTGGTTTGGTACACTTTTTATACTCTGGTTTTTATCCACTCCAGCTGTCAGATGGAGACAGGAAAAATCAAAACATTTGTACAGTATTCCTTCTTAAGAGAGCTCCATAGGTGGTCAGGTCTGGATCCACCTCCTGTCTCCAGCATGGAGCATCTGTGCCAGTTGGCTGCTGAATCAGAACTCTTCAGTCTGAAGCAATTCTTGGGGTGCTGTGCTCATATGGTGATTCTGGCACACCTACAATGATTTTACCATGTGATAGTGAGAAAGATTCAATGGATCAGCAAGTAAGTATCAGCAAGCTCTTCATCCACATGAATGGATGCTCAGAGCATCTGCTTTGCTGAAGAGCTGTTCCTCATAGTTTCAGCAGATCTTCACACACCTAATGTACAGTAAGCTCTGCTACTTTTAGACTTTGTTAGCTCTCCAGATCATTGAGTTTATTGAGAAACACGAAGCTTATGGAGTAATGAGAATGCTCACTGTTAACCTTTTGCCACAATGAAAATTTGCCCAGTCTTTGCTTTCTATCTCTTGCCTGTTTTCTGACCTATGACAGAACTTTCCTCTCACAACATGTGCGGCAAGCTTCTTCAGAAGTCCCTTGTGTGAGTTTTTGTTAAGCTTTTGGGAAGTCTATGTAAAATAAGTTCATTGGTTCTCGTTTATCTGCAAATGTATTGATGCTGTTTGAATAATTCTAGGAGAGTGTTTAATTTTTTTCCATGCAATGCAAGTGATGTGAGCAAGTCACTGAGAGACAAACTGTCAGAAATAACAATGAGCATCTGGTGCTGTCATTTTTGAAAAGTAATTTGGACAATTACAGCCAGTTACTGATGTACAGAGCTCTTCCACTTTCTATTGGCACCAATATGACTTGTGGGTGCTCAGCAACCCTGAAGCAGCCCAATCTTTGTATCTCAAGCTGTATATCCATGCACAGAGGCCAGTTTTATGAGTAGCTGTTATAAGAACTCTGTTTCTCAAGATGTTATAGAGGTGCTCCTTAGGAATAAAAGGTTTCCTCATCTGGAAGACTCCACAGAAATTCGAAGTATTCATTTAATGTCTGTGTTTAATTTCAGTGTTCATCTTTGGATCTAGCATAATCTTTGCAGCATCTGATTGCTTACCTCTCACATCTCATAAATGTTCTGCTTGACCTACTAAAGCTCTGCCTATGGCAAAGTTGCAAAACACCTGAAAAAGTACTTTATTTCCTTCCTCTCCAATCATAACTGGAGATCTGCAAGATACGTCTTTCCTGAGAAAGATTTCATTTCACAAACCACTCCTTTAAGCGTGGGGTCAGTTTAAAAAGGGCCAGTGTTTGTAGACAAGCCATTTGTTATCCTTTGAGCATTTAATTTGTTTATTCCTGTTTTCAAATAATCCCCAAGCAATGTAGTTCCTGTAGCTGTGATCGTCATGAATTCAAGTTATTCACCTCCCAGAGGGTCAGACCTTTCATCAGTATGCCATTGGCACGAAGCAGCAAGTGTTGCATATTCATCGTCCGAGACACCGGCTAGAGGCCTCCAAAAAGCCTGATTTTTTTTTTTTTTTTTTTTTTTTTTTTTGTTCTCAGAGCAAGGAAAACAATCCCTTCCCTTCTCTAGTCCCTTGATAAGGGTTTCTGTCCAATAACGGTGCTCTCTGCTCTGAGGCACATTTAACTGTGAAGTTTGCAGCGGGAGAGGCTTTCCTTCAAGCTGTTAGTGTTTTATCCTGGCAGGCTCCTCGAGGTTGTTGTGAGGAGTCTAGCCAGTTGGTGAGCTTTGTAATCTAAACCAGCTGTCCCAGGCTGAGGCCCCCATTTGCATTGTTTAACATACTTAGAAAATGAAGTGTTCATTTTTAACATTCCTCCTCCAATTGGTTTAATGCTGAATTACAGAAGAGAACTAAGCAAAACCAGGTGCTTTCTCTGTGTTCTCTCCAGTGTCTGAGGAGGTACAGACGGCTCCCGATCTTCTCCATTACTTGCTATTTCATTCTTTGGACTATAAATGACTGAGGAACTGAAGTGCTAGCAAAGGGTAATGCTTGGAAAAACTTTCTAGTTATTCATCAGCACAGACTGGTTTTTTTTCCACCTTTCCCCAACGGTTTTGGACATGCAAGGATTAAAAAGGTAAGTGGTATGCATGCAACTTCTTTACTTACTGAAGGGAAACCTACTTGTGGAAAATATCTGTGGCAGGGATTCAGTATGCCAATCCACTTGCTAAAGCCTTTTGCTAAGAGCTGGGATCTTAATGGTCAGAGATGGGGAAAGATGATCTGTCTGTTATTAAAGCTGTGCTGTCTCTGATGAGTTCCTTCTTGATCTGTGCTTATACTCTGTGCTTTAGGAACCCCGGCATCCGCAGGGGTGCTGAATTGCGACAGCAAATGATCCCACTGGCTACAGTGATTGATTTGAAGCTAATTAGTTACTACTGCAGAAGTTAATTACTAATTTAAAATATTTTGCCTGCTGGGCAAGCTACTGTGACCAGCTGAATATAGTGTTGATAGATTGTGCTGCTTGTCTGTTAATAATTCTCGAGGGGATCTGAGATCTAAAGTAGCAAGCAAATTGAGATGGTGGTTGCAGGCAGAACACGTATGAGGCAGTAAGGTCACCCCCGACCAAGAGGAAAGAATATATCATCTTGTAACAACAGAAGCTAAAGACTGTCTAGAAACATATGAGTTTTGTCTGACTGGTTTTATAGGGGATTTTGTTAGCGTGCAGTGCTCTGCAATAACGTAGAGTGTAGCCCAGTTGCTAGGTACATTAACATTCAGCTGTAACCTGTTGTATTTCCTCCTAGTGCTGCTCTTGCTGCATGCAAAATGAGTATGCAGTCTTTATACCAGTGCATGCTTTAAAATCTCTTTAAAAATCTTTGAGGAATCAATAAATGAAGTGCAAGCCTAGATGGATAACTATATTTTTAATGCTTTGCATCGGACTCTGAAGAAAAGTCTGTGCAGAATTTGCTTTTCTTTGTCACTCAAAAGCTGCCAACAAGCACAATCTGTCTCAGCAGTACCATGAACAACCATTTTAGGGTTTACATTTACTTTTCAGAGTTTGTGCCTGTCTCCTCATTTAAAACAAATTTGTTCAAATGTGTTGGTCACTGTTTGTATATGGTTTTGTCTTATGCATTTGTAGGTCTCGTTTAGCAGCTCAGTTTGCACTGCAAATCAGAGACAGCTCTAAGAGAGAAAGTTGGCAGCTTGCTTGGATAGCAGAATGAAGGCTACCTAAAATATCCCTTGCTTCCTGTACTGGTTTTGTGGGAATGTATTGTATACAATTGCCATTGAGAACTAGAATCCAAGATAAGCAAAAATGTGGGTCTTACTGTATTGAGAGTAAATTTTATATAAGGCAGCAGCAAAGCACTGAAATCCATAGTACATTAAAAAAAAAAAAAAATTCTTACTGTCCTTTCCTGGTTTTCTGTCTGTTCATAAATACCTGGGGGTGGGAGCTTAGTTGACCAGAATTTTCATGCTCCAGGTAAGGAGTTCCAAACACAGCCATAGAGCTCTGTTAGCAAGGAATCCTCTTTCAATTGCAGTGAAGAGACCCAGTATGCTGAGATGATATAACTGAGGAAGGCTCCATCAGAGATAGCAACTTCTAGTAGCTGATGACCTGGCAGTGTGTCTACTTGCAGAGCAACGTGTTAGTCAAGTCTGAGTAAAGGGACAGGATCTTGCTCTAAGAAAATGGATTCATTTCAAATATAGTCTCCTGGGGATGAAATGCAGTTTAGCGGTTAGAGCAACTGGCTTGGATTCAAGACCTCCTGCATGACATGTCTGCAGCCCTGCCAATGCATTGCACTGTGAGCTTAGGCGGGGCCTGTGCTTCTGGTTTACCCATCTGTAAAATGTGCATAATGTGCAAGAAAAACTTTGATATTCTCAAAATAAATATGCCAGAGAGGGGCAAAAATACTTTATTAAATATTACGCACTTGTTCATTAAGCAGCTGCTGCATGGGGTATCATAAAAAATAGATTAGTTAATAGACATGTTCAGTCTGATTCTGATCCTAGTTGCATAGAACCATAGTTAAATTAGTGACTCTGAGATCTGAATGTGGCCCACAGTTTTATTATTCCTTCTCTAGAGGCCAAATTCATGTTAGCAAATTTCTGTGGAATACGCTGAAGTGTCACTAGAAATTAATTTGTGCATGTGTATTTAACTGTATATAGTGAGCCTGGATATCAGAAGGTTTTCAGCCTATTTTCTATGCACATTACAGGATACTGACTGCTTTCACACTGGCCGTCTGCCTTTCAAGCCCTGGAAAAACACAGGTGAGAGGTGCACAGAGAGATATGTGTACTGTTTTGTACCAAAGTGCTACATGACATGAGACTTAACTGGCTAGCAGGTGAAGAGGAAGCTCTGTGGTCTGGGGTTTACATGAAAAGGAAGCTGTGTGGTCTAAGGGTTTAGAGAGGAGAGCTTAGAGCCAGCAGGATTCTGGAGCTGAACATGGACTGAGCTTGTTGACTCATCCTTGCCAGCTCAGCAAAATATCCCTGTAGAAACCTGGATCTCACTGAAGACCTGATTCTGCCTCTGAACTGAACAATTCTGGAAAAGGAAGTAAGAAAAGCCATCCCACGAGAGTAAGGACAACTCAGTTCTGTGGTGGGGAATATCCATGTTTGGAAAACTTATTAATATAAATAGGTATTTTCTGTGTATAGCAGAATCTTTTCTTAAGACTGTTTAATTTTAGACTGTGATCCTGAATGACTGCATCCTAGTTTTCATTTTAATTTGTGCCCAAAAACCGTTTTTGTTCAAGAGGCAGGGCTTTTGAGGGTGGATGGAAGTAAAGCAGTCTAGTTCTTGAAATAGCAGAAACATTAGTTCTTTGTGTTCTTGGGCTCCAAGTGGACTTTAAATTAGGAAAAACAGTTCCCAAAGGCATGTTAAATTTGAATTCCTAGTTGATAATCCAGAAATATTCAGTGTCCAGAGCTGTGTTTCTAAATACCTTTGCCAAAAGGCTCTGAAATGTAGTTACATTGAAAATTTCCTGCACATAGCATGCTTATTGATATTTTTGTGAACATTGGATCTGTATGGGAAATGCTTTTCATGCCCCTGGAGGATTTTTGAGATGTCTTTAAAGATTTGTTTTTACAATTTAAAAAATATTGTTTCCATTGCTGTTTTTATAAAAACATCTTGTACTGTAAATTGATTTTGAAGTCTAAGCAAAAAGCAACTTGAAACCAAGATGAGAGCAACAAATTCTTTCTGAAGATATTGAAACTGGGAATTTCAACAATATTGGAATCTTTTCTAGAATTAAGTTCTAGAAAGTTGTTGAAACCAGTTCTATAGTAATTTCAGTGTTTCTCAATCATCGTTTACTATGCAAAGGAAAATAATTTTCTTAAAAACTATGTTAACTTTTCCTACTAACCTAAGCGTAGTGTATACGCCACAGCACAGAAAAGAACAAAAAGTAGAGTACGTACATTCTTTAAAACATGAGGCTGATTATGCATTCTCCTGACAGAATATCTTGGCTTTCCACAGCATGATACCAAAACATGTTGGAATGCCAAAATAAATGAAGGAGAGCAGAATTCCTTCATAGTCGTTTCACACTTCTAGTGGTGGTTTTGTGTAATCATGTGTGCAAGTGGCAGGTGCAGTCCAAATAGTGTCATATGTTTCACTGCATGTCCCCTCCCTAGTTCCTGCAATGACCCGCTTCCACTGCCTCATCCATCTCACCCCTTGTCTCCCATCTACAACGTAACACTTTTCCAAACACAAACCAAGTACTTTACTCTTTCACTGTCTGCTTCCACAAAGTCCTAAAATAAGTGTCTTTATCATTTTACAACAACAAAAAAGGAAGAATCTTGAACACACTCCATTCCTCTGCTCTCTGGTTACTTCAGTGGTTCCTGTTTTCTGAATATCTCTTGCTTACATTCTTTAGTATAACCTATTGACTGGCAGGACCTGGTCTGTTGCTTGGTCTGTTGCTAAATATCTGGAGTCCCAGATGAAAACTAGGGAGAGCAGGGAATCATTTTGATGGGCTTTGACACAGTCATAACTAGGACTGTTACTGTTTTAGAAATGCTGGGGGTCACTGATGGGGTGCTGAGGACTCCAGGTTGCAGCTTTGACAAAGACGAGGGCTGTAGGATAGGAAGGAACAAGTGACTCTGCAAGCCTAGAATGTGTCATGTAAAGATTTATCCTCTAAAAGTCAAAAGATTTAGTGTAAAGTAAAAGCCTTACTTTTATTAAGCCTGTTATGTTTTAACTATGGCTTCAGTCAGATGATTAACATGTTGAGACATATGTACTGAATTGTCTATATGTGGCATTTTAGAGCCTCTTAGAGAAGTTAGCTAGTACCTTTTAACTGAGCCTCCCTGTTCTGGCAAAAAAAGGACTCCAAAATAAAAGAATGTACTTCTGTGTTAACAACTGGTGTGGAGCCCATTGCGCACTCTGTGTTGGTTACCCCTGGGGAGCTGAACAGCCTGACAATGTCACCACCTGAGGGAAATACCTTCTGAGATAAGGGGCTGGCATGCGTCTCTGGTTCATGCCTTGCTGATTGTCCTTTGGGGAAGGGACTTTATTTTGGTGTACTGTATAGTGATGAACAATTGTACTAAGCATAATAGTCCGATGAGCATTTGACTCTGCAACCCTCTCATTTCACAGTCATTGAGTATCCTCTGTTTTCTCATTTTAGCAACAGTGCACTAATGGGTTTGACCTGGACCGTGCCTCTGGGCAATGCTTAGGTAGGACTTTAATTAAATAAATACATTTAAATTGGGGGTCAGAAATCCTGACTTTATTGAGTTAACATTGTGCTTCTGTTAGCATGTTTTAGTTGAAAAGTTCTTGCTTTGTGACAAATACGTGTGTTTGTGTATACGTATATACAAAAATGTATATGTATATATATGTAAATATGTGTGTGTGTTTACATAGCACAAGTATATACCAATCTTTGACATTGTTGAGATACTGACTGGCCGTCAGTTCTTCTCAAGTAGCTTTGACGAGTTGAGATGAGTTTGGGAGCTCAGTCTAGTTGCCAAATGAAAAGGGTTGTTCACCCTTCTCTTTCTCCTCCAGAGTATTTACTGTTTGTTGCCAGCCTCCACCTGGAGGCTCCAACAATATCTACCACTACTTAGGGCTGAAACTCCAAGTAAATTGTTGAGGCAACATAGGGAAGCCCTATAACATCTTTCTGTCAATGATATTCAGTCTCCAGGGCAGCACCTTCTGTGTGCATTAAAATCACTCAAACAGGGAGGGAAAAACCAGCACAGATTGCTTGCCCTGTCATAGCGACCTGCTGCTTCTGTGCTCTGAGAACCAAGCGAATGCTCATTTTGGCTAAACCATTTGTATCTTTCGAAATTTAATTCAGCAACTATCTCAGTCAGAGCAAGAGAGAGGACTGAACCAGGTCCCCAGACCTGAACATCCCTAACTTTTTCTGTGGGAGGGAGCTCGGGAGTTCCAAATCAGGATCCAAGTTTCACAGCTGGGCAAACCAAACCACCAGTGTTTGAAATCCTGATCTGCATGTTGTGGTTTGGACAGACCCTCTAGCAGGAACAGGCGTTAGCATGCTGTAGCCATGTGTAAATCAGTGTTTAAACTGAACATTTATAGAATAAGAAAGCAGGCTTTTCCCTCTCCCTCTACTCTCTAGTAGTGAAGTAAATCAAGTAGAACATAGTGAGGCTCCACAAGGAAGGATTAGCTTTTCCTTTCAAATAAAGTATCACATTTTTTAGCAAAGTCTTGAGAAAAACATGTTAACTATTTTTTATATATGTATCTCATTTAGAAGCAATAGCTTATTTAACTTTTGCAATTTCCTTCCAGATATTGATGAATGTCGGACTATTCCCGAGGCCTGCAGAGGAGATATGGTGTGTGTCAACCAGAATGGTGGCTATTTATGCGTACCCCGAACAAATCCAGTGTATCGGTCACCATATCTGAATCCTTATTCAAATATTTATCCACCACCTCCAGCACCAGGCCCCGTTCCCAACTACCCAACTGTTACAAGACCTCTGATGTGTCGATTTGGTTACCAGTTGGATGAAAACAATCAGTGTGCTGGTAAGTAGTAGATGTCTTTATTCTATATTCTTTTTAAAAAAAATACTGTATCTGAAATCTTGTCCAACATTGGAGAAACAATAATCCTACAATTGTCCTTTAGTTATTGTATCACTCAAGCCCAGTCTTTTGAAGTTCAAAGGTTCTACTTTTTCAAAAGGATGTGAACTCTACATTTCATATAGTCATTATTCAATGCAAGCTAAGGTTTGATTTAGCCCTATTATTTAATCAGGAAACCCACTTTTATGAGAGAAGTAATGTTTTTATGAGACAAACAACCATCTGATGGCAGGTGATTTGTCAGTACATCAAAGGCATGCCTTTTATGCTTATGATTCTGTCCTTGAGAGAGAAGATAGATGGGCCTCCATTTGAAGCGTGAGGCGGGGACTGAGGAGACCTTGGTTCAGTTCTTCGCGGTATCTGACCTTGTTCAGATTTCTGAACCTTGGTCTTCCTCCTTTAAATGGTGTTAATAAGAGTTGTTTCCTCCCATGCTTTGCATTCTTCACTTAGCCTGTGAACTCTCTGGAGCACATACGTTGCTTATCTGGAAGGTGGTACACAACTTAGCACTACCATTGCTTTAATGACTGTAGACTTCAGCTGAGACTGGAACTCCCTTGTTTGAGGCACTGCACAAACACACAGGGAAAGAATCGCTGCACTAGCAGAACATTGACATTGTCTTAGCACCTTGATATTCCTCAGTCTCCAATACAAAAACCAAATAATGCTATGAAAAATTTATTGTATTGGTAGTTTTTCTACTTTTGCATCTTTTGCTAGATTCTGATTCCACTTACTTCATGTTATACCGTGTTTAACTTGGATATAAGCTTGGATATAAGTATACTGTGTTACTCAAATTTAAGGGAGATTTCGAGTATATCCCTTTGGTTTGCTTACTTTTGATAATGTCATGTTATGAAGGAATGGAGAGAAAATTTCTGAACTAAATTAAAGTGAATTCCACTGGCCAAAATATTTATTTTGATGCCAAACTTGGAATCAAGAGATCAGGATGAAACTGATCATTGGCAGCTGCTCAGGGTAAATGCTGGAGATGTAGCCCACAGGTCTACCACAAAGTTAATCTATAACCACTACTTATTTCTGTGTCTCAGTTGTCCTAATAGTAAAGTGATTATTTATCTGTTGTTATATGTAGCTAATTGTCTGAAGGTTTTTATTAAAATCTTTTTTGAAATAGGACTGGTCTTTTGACAAAAAAAGCCAACCCAAACTACAGAAGATACTGAGCTTTCAATAGAGAATTTTGCCTGTCTGTAGACTAAGGAATTGCATTTGACTCACAACATCTCTTTTTTTGAACTCTGCTGCAGAACAACACAAGAGATAAAACTGATTTGTCTTTTGGGCTGATTCTGCCATATTGTCTGAAATTTCTGGCAGGACTTGATTTCAGATGATGCACTTTCTTTGCTTCCCTGGTGAGGAGACCGTGATGCTTCATGGGAGCTGTGAGAGTCTAGACTTAAATTCAGCTACTTTGGGGTGCATTTTTCTGTATTTGAATCATAGCTGTCATTATGTTCCAAGGTGGGGAAAACATATTCTCTAACCAGTGCTAGTAGTAATACCTACTGGAAAATTTAAAAACTTGGATTTTTTAATCAGGAGTTTTGAAATCCTGGGATAACAGCTGAGTTTGCTGTAAAAATAAGCATATATACTATCTGGTCCTTTGAAAACTGCAACTAGTCCTTCTGATCTTAGCAAATTGATCAACCTCAGTTATTTTATCTAGTGATTTGTAGGCTTCCAGGAGTATTTTCATTTTGCTAACTTTGATGTAGCTGAATCAGGAAATGGGGAAGTTAGTTGAAAAGAAGTGCTGAAATCAAAGAGGAAATGAAAGCCCTATATTTTACTCTCTCTGGCCTGCTGCACGCGAACCATAGCAATCAAAACAGGTGGATTTTGGAAACTTTTACAGTGAACTTTCCAGCCTGCAAAGGGCATATATGTTCCTATCCACGCTGGCAGAAATGTGAGGGCTAATGCTTTCTTCAGTCAGGGCTGTTCACTTCTGTCACTTTAACTTTCAAATACGGGAATTTAATTATGAGGGGAAGTTTAGTGAATAGAGACATAAACAAGAATAGATGGGAAAGGACTGACTGTCACTTGAGTACCTCAGTTACCTGGAAGCAGTTTTTGAAAGTCTACATCAAGTTTGAATTTAGGCAGATGATGGATCATATTTGTGTTAGAGGAAGAAAAACAAAACTTAAGAAAACAAGACCTGTCAGAGTGAAGGTGTATCTGCTGGGATTAGATTTTATTTTTCTTTTAGTGAAATCCTCTGGAGACCTTCGCTGTCTTGATGTGGTATTTCTTTCTGTATCTGTCTGCCCTAAGATGGAAAGTGTGAGCACCAAGGGAAGTGGTTTGAGTACGTCTCACTGCAGTGGTGGTAGGAAGGACTGATCCCCTGTCTCCAGGTCTTCTGCTGCAGTTAACAGGGATTGATGTGCAGCCTTGAGCTTGAAGGTCTTGGAGATGAAGCACCAGGAAACCTTGACAGGGTCCTCAGAAACCACCAAAGTTTCACTCAGGTCATTCAAGAAAGTCTGAATTGCATGAGTCATGGCTCTGTCTTATTGAAGTTAATTATAAGCATTGCATCATGTTAGTATTTCAGTTGCTCTGTGCTTCCCTGCTTGTCAGTGTTCAGCATGCTCATAGGATACAAAGCCCTTCAGGGGTTAATTTTGTGATGGAATGCCTGAAAAGAGTAAACTGGAAGCTATTTTGCCCAGTAGCTGAGAGACTATATAACTTACAGGTTTGTTATGCTGGTGTTCTGGCACCACCTTCCAGCACCTTCTTTCCAAATAAAATTAGTCACAGGTATTTCCATTAGAGATGATGAGACTTTTTGCTATTGTTTTCAGGGGAACCAAAGCTATTCTAGTGCCAATGTTTCTGAGAAATCTCCAATTTTTAACAGAGTACACATTTTTGTCTGGTCAGATATGGGGTTACAGGTCTGGGCCATATTTTCTATAGCTAGGCCAACAGAAATCTTTACTTTCTCTTTGAATTCCAGTTGAAACAGCTTATTAAACACAGGAACCTCCCCTGGGAGATTTACAGCCTCAGCTCTGAGGCACTGAACTTGTTCAAGAGACTTACAAAGTGAAACAGGATAAAAATTTTATCTGAAAGCTGCATGAAACTTAACAAGTTTTTTGTTGTTTTTTTTTTTTAATCCCCCCCTTTGCCAGAGCTGACAGAAACATGGGAAGGCTGTGAGAGGGTGGCTCTGTCCCAGCCTGGCATCTGGCCTGCCTGCCAAGGCTCCACATTCCCTGGTTCTCAGAGCAATGTGCACCCTGGGTGGTTCAAATAGCATTGCCCCTCGTGGGGGCTGATATATTCCAACACAGCAGAAAAAAAAAATAAAAAATAAGCCATTCTTCTCCCTTTCAAGCTTTTTTGGCCTCATCCTTTCTGACCTAGATGGTCATAGAGAGGGGTTAGGTGTCCACGCTCCTTCCTCATCCTCTTCACCACTCAATCTTAACAAGACTCTCTTATCTCCAGATCTCATCCTTTGTGAAAGCAAAACCTTTCCTGGCACAAGTGCCTCTCAAAGACACCTGCTATTGACCACTTTGCCCACTCCAGTATCTTCTGTGTGGTGGAGAAGTAGCTGTAGCCATTTGTGGCAACAGGCAGAGGAATATTTTAATGATAATTACTTTTTAAATCTTCCGTGGCTTTTGATACATGGTATTTTTACCCCTGGGGTTGCTGAATGCTTTATATCTTGTATGTATAAGTGTACCAAGTCTGTGTAAACTCATTCCAAAGCAGGCTGGGAATTATTTATGACCACAATTAATACTGGAATAAAAGACCACATACAGGAAAAAGCAAAGAACATCTAGTGCAAGAGCACTGCTTGAACTGTTTGTCTTCTAACGCTACTTCTCTATAAATACAGATGGTTAGTCATAATAATGACTTTTTGTTCAAGGAACTTAGTCTAGTAACTGTTGGCAAGATTAACCTGGAGTGAGGGCCCATGTTCTTGCATTATACGTTCGTAAGCTGAGAGCTCTTTCCAATTTCCCTTCACTCCACCTTACTATTTCCTGATTTACAATGATTTTTAAAACACGCCTCAAGCACAGATCCTTCTGGGCATTGTGGAAAGAACTGTAATGGGTGGGCTCTTTATTTTTGCTTTCTCTCCCATTAATGCACATGCACAATGTGAGGAGATGATGAGGGTAGGGAGGCATCTAAGAGGGCCAAAGGGAGGGATCAGAGAAAGCAAACCATAAAGACAAAGTAGATGCTAGGAAAGGTATAAGCATAAGGCAAGATAAGTATGACCTAGAGGCAGAAGGGAGGAGGCCACAGGAGTTAATAAATATGGTGGGTTGACCCTGGCTGGATGCCACTCTATCCCTTCCCCTCCCCAGCTGGACAGGTGAGAGAAAATATAATGAAAGGCTCATGGGTCAAGATGAGGACAGAGAGAGATCATTCACCAATTACCATTGTAAGCAAAACAGACTTGACTTGAGGAAATTAGTTTAATTTATTGCCAATCAAAATCTGAGGAAGATAATGAGAAAACAAAACCCAAATCTCAAAACACCTTGTCCCCCCCACTCTCTCCTTCCCAGGTTCCCTCCTCTGGGAGACAGTCCTCCATGAACTTCTCCAACATGAGTCCTTCCCACACTGCTCCTGTGGGTCCTTTCCATGGGGTGCAGTCCTTCAGGAAGGGACTGCTCCAGTGTGGGTCCCCCCACGGGGTCACAAGTCCTGCCAGCAAACCTGCTCCGGCGTGGGCTCCTCTCTCCACGGGCTACAGGTCCTGACAGGAACCTGCTCCAGCGCGGGCTTCCCACGGGGTCACAGCCTCCTTCAGGCACCCACCTGCTCCACTGTGGGGTTCTCCACGAGCTACAGGTGGTCATCTGCTCCACCATGGACCTCCATGGGCTGCAGGGGGACAGCCTGCCTCACCATGGTCTTCACCACAGGCTGCAGGGGAATCTCTGCTCTGGTGCCTGGAGCACCTCCTGCCCCTCCTTCCTCACTGACCTTGGTGTCTGTGGAGTTGTTTTCTCT
>NW_010312026.1:37926-56382 GCF_000700745.2 Antrostomus carolinensis
CTGAAGGGCCTGGCCTTGGTCAGCGGCGGGTCCGTCTTGTAGCCGGCTGGCATTGGCACCATGGGACACAGGGGAAGCTTCTGGCAGCTTCTGGCAGAAGCCACCCCTCTAGGTCCCCCTAATACCAAAGTCTTGCCATGCAATCCCAATACAATTTTTAAAAATTATCATCTCTATTTTTCAAACAAAAGCTAAAAGGTAGAAGCACGAAGACAGAAGGAAGTGGAAAGGTACTCCTTCCAAGCATAAGACAGAATTGTTCTTCAAGGCCTCATCTGTGGCATAGTCATTGCTTTGCCTTTCCTACATTCCCCACATACAGGTCCCTACATTCATGGAGTGAAACTCCTTCCTTCAAAATATTACCTTTGCACAGATGGGTTTTAGATCATTATAATTTATATTGCAAGCATACCTAAAACCCACATCCAAGCCTGCAACTGTACTGACCTGCCCCATGTACAACCTCATTAAGAACAGCCTGTGCCTAGATGAGTTTTCAAGCAAAATAAATGAACCAGATGTATGGGAAGAGGGGAGGGAAATGAAGATGCAGAGAACTGAGAGGAGGCGCCCCGGTCTTGCGGCAGGCTCATGGCTCTTCTGGGGATAGAGCCCAGAATTCCTTATCCAGTGGCTTAGCCACTAAACCAGGCTACCTCCTAACAGTGACTTTTCTACAGTGAATTCTTTGGGCACATATAAACGGGAGGAGGAAAAGGAAGGGAATGCAGCAAGGAAATCATGGCCTGGAAGGGATTGTGTAAAGGAAAAACAAATGGAATCTGCTCCTACCATTGCCTTTTTTAACCCTATTTGGTTCAGCTCTGTGTCTTTCCCTTTTACTCTTGGTCTGCGAGACAATCTCATTTGCTATTCCAGTGGGGCACTTCCTAAAGGCTATGCGTGGTGCCTGTTAGGGCAGCACTGCCACCATGTCCAAATTAACTGAAAACAGAAAGAACATTGAATGAAGAAAGGTTCTGCAAGAGGCTGAAAGCAGCCTCCTGAAAGGAGATATAGCTGATGACAACTTCAGATTAAATTAAGGGCCAGGATGTGTAACCTTTATTCATAAAATGGTTTTCCTGTCAGGTTTCATATGGAGAAATATAAATTTGGACCTCATGCTGCCATAGCAACAGAAAAGTTCCCTCTGAAGCATCTCAAGAAGAAGCTATAATTGGCAGCTAAGGCTTGGGCTGGAGGATTTTGCATGCAGTTCCTGACTTTGCTGTAGGCAAATGTGCTGTGTATTTGGGGGCTTCAGGTCATTCTGTGTAAACTGAAATAATAATTAATTTTCAGGGTTGTACCAAGGATAATTTCACAAGTAGATGATAAAGGCTAAGTCCTTGACAAGTATAACATAAAAGTATGTAAACAGGAGAAAGAAGGCCCAGTTTAATAATCCTACAACAGGGGAGCTCGAAGTGAGACATGTGGAATTTATTTTCTTCCCCAGTGCACTAAATTGGTTGGAAAACACTGAGCACTTTTGTCTATGTTTCTGCACAGATGAGAGGAGAGGAGAAGTCCAAGAACTTTCTCGGTATCTCCCATTTACTTCAAGAATACATGTGCTACAAAACTTTCAGTGGTTACTTGATCCTGTTGTTTTTCAGTCACCATCTACTTATGCTGTGCTCATTTCATGTTTCAGCACAATTCAAGATGGTTGACCCTTGATTATCTAAGGTGATGAGACTAGAGAAGCCAGGTAAAATAAAGACGTGGAAAATGCAAGCTATGTACATTAAGACAGAAGACCATATGCCAGGGTACTAATGGAAGAAGGATCATTAACATTGTAGAGTACAGACATACTTAACACAGTCCTGTCCCATTGAATAAATTAACATTGTACAGCTTCAGGCAAACAATCTATTTACAACCCCAACAATCTTCATAAAGCTAATCATGAGCTGACCATAAAATATTAATGGGTAAAAAAGTACATCTGAAAACACTCAGAGCTCCTTCCTCCCTCAGAAACCCATTGCACCAGCACAAAGGATGGGCCAGGGCTGAGGAAAGGCAAGATTCAGCTAGTTCCTACAGTACAGTCTATCAGTAGGGTAATTCATACGCAACTTTGACCACCAATAAATGTATCCTCCCCTAATAGAATTTACCAGAGTGTGAGGGTGGAAATGCTCCTTTTCGCTGAAGTGAATCCATTTGTGATAGAGGAGCTGGCTTGATAGAAAAGGTTACTGTATGTATCTGTCTGTAGTAGGGTAAACCGAGCCTTCTGTGGCTTGGATTGTTCCTTCGTTCATTCCTCACTAAGTGCAGTGTGGGAGGAGTATGGTCTGGTGGTTAAAGCACAGGCAAGCGCTTCATTTATTTGTGAAGCTCCTACTACTCACAAAGAAATGAGTAAAATTGAACCAAGAAATATAACATGCTAGCCAAGAAGACTGGCATTTTATTAAGAAAACTGGCATGTCTGTATACTGGAATGAAAAATAGCAGGCTCCTGGGTATGGCAAAGTGTAACAGTAAGTGCAAGTCCATCATTCTGCATGTCAGTGCCTTTCAAGCATCACCGACCAACTGTGTTAATGTGTGGTGATATGAGAAAGAAAAATAAACACAGCTACAGTATAGCCACAACTGAACTTGACTGAACTACAGTTGTACTGGGTCGATAGCTGAATAAGTCAACTGGAGACCAAAAACTCCTCTTAGCCCTGCAATTATGGTCCCCATTGACTTTGGTCAATATTTTAGGATCTTGGAGCAGAAGTTCTCGCAGTGATTTTGTTAGATTTACGTTAATCTGTCTTGACCCTAAGCCACTGACCATAAGTGGCTTATGGTCAGGGAGTTTGGTATGGTATTTTCCTCCTGCCAGACTCCTGGTATCACGATAAGGATTCCTTAGGCATTGTGGGGGAAGAATATACAGCTGGTCAGAAAATCATTTTAGGATTAAGAACTGTGGCAGCCAGGTGTGTTTAAATTTGCTTTCAACTTCAGCTTGAACTAAACTGATTCTGTCTGTGGAAGTGTCATCACTTGCTTATTAGGGGTGATTAAAAGTTTTCTAGTTTCTTCTGTACTGAGGCTGGGAGCCAGGAGGGAAGCACAGTGGCATACACAGGGGGACAGCTCAATGAGAATGTGTCACGTTACAAAATATAGCTGGTTTGTATGCAGAGAAGGGACATAAGCACAGAATGTCCATGTCTTATTAGAGCTGCAGGCACCAGTCCAGGCACAGGAATGTTGAAATCTCTGTAGACTATGAACTCTCTAACTCACAATATATTTCAGTTTTCTCTCTTCCTTGGAGTTGTATGATACTTTGGTATACAAGGTGACAAGAACCCAGGAATCCCATCTCCCTTGAGCTTTGGAGACTGCAGAGGGAAAGGATATGCAAGGGATACACTGGGTTTTGGTTAGTTTAATGGCCTCGGTTAAGCTTGATCTCTGAATTTGGCATTATTGGTCACTGGGCTCTGAGCCACATAATACATAGAGTTCAGTTGTCACCAAGAGCTAATTGGCAGGAGGTTATATCTGACTCACTTCAGAGAAGCAGTAATGGTGCCTAGCCTGCCATATCCTCAGATGTGTGCTGGCCAGGGCAGGGCTCTTACCCCTGCTGTTAATCTCTGAATGATTCCTTAGACTCACTGCTAATATATGCTGTTTGATATGCAGGGCTTTGTGGCTGCCTTGCCTTTATTATGTCTTACTTCCAGGGATTTCAGCAGTGCCAGATCAGTTAAAGATGCTATGTACCAATTAGCTCTGCTCTGGAGCAGGTTTCGTCAGCTTTCCTTTGTGGAATAGCTGTCATGAGAGGCAGTCCCACCAACAAGAAAATTACAGGGCTTAAAAGAAAATTAAGTCACTTAACAGTGCTGGTAGACTGACAGACTTCATAGGCACCCTTCCCTAATTCATTTGCTCTGTGGCTTGCTCTTCTCTTGTTTTCTCTGTTTTGGCACTGGATGACAGTCCATGCTTAGCTTTCTGTTGGAACCCTCAGGGATTTTGGTTGCACAAGTGACACCTTCTTTACCTCCCTGTGCTATAACGTGCAGAGTTCAGTACGTGATAGAGTGTCTCTTTTTACTGGAAGGCTTTATTTCTTTTCAGTGCCCTTAACAGCATCAGCACTCTGCTCAGGCCTGTGTCAATCTTTGCTTGTGTTTGCAGCACCCACAGTGCCTAGAGGTGGCAGTGTCCTCAATGACTTCACAGTCACTGTTTTTCTTGGCCTCTCCCTTATATTTTTTGGGTCAGCTTTGTTTCTTTTCCCTTGGTTCCAGCCTGAAATTGGCCATGGTCATAAGTCACAATCAAGATGTTAAGCCAAAATATATAGAAAATATTAATCGGCTCCTTTACCAATATAAATCAACCAAATGGACTATATGTTTTGCTAGACTCTATAGGCGGAGGTAATGTGCTGGCAGTGCTCCTTCGTCTTGTCCATAGGACACTGGACCCACGACAGAGCTGCCACGCAGAAATATAGAGCTGCCTGATGTTGTGTGGAGTTTAACATGATCTGACCCCTTCATCTGCCAATTGACTGAGTTCCCAATTTAGTACTTCAATGAGATAATTTTTCAAAGCAAATAAGGCTACCAAAAGGTGAATGGGAGTTACACATCACCAGCCTGGTTCAGGGGAGTATTTTCACTGTTCTGTCTCTTGGTTCAGTTTTAACACCAGCAAAACCCTCTCTGCTTTTAGTTCTTTTCAATGATAACTCATGGTTGGTGCCCTTTGGAATAAGGCTATGCTGCAGAGTGAGGAGAAGGATGGTCCAGATGATAGGGCAGTAGTCTTGGTGACAGGACAGCTGAAATGAAGGCCCAGGTCCTGAAAACTTTGTTAGGTCCCTTGCTTTCACTGACCTTCATCCTCAGTGGAAGCTTGGCACGTAAATGCCTGTTGATCTTGTCTGCAGTCTCTGCCGCAAGCTGCCAGTGTGACCTCAGACCTCTTTGCTCAATATTGTTGTCAGAATTGACTACTTATCCAAGGAATCACAGTATCTGAGCAACCAGCTGAAAACCCTTGAGTGTTCTGGGTTTTGAGGCAGAGTCATTCAGCCCTTTCTTAAAGTGAGGGTGTCTATGGTGTCTTCATTTGGGCACCTGCAAGTGTGTATATACAAACTCGTTAGTGCTCTGGAAAATTTCCTTAGCTTTTCTATGGCTCAGCTCTACATCAATAACATGCCACTACAGTGAGAATAAATCTCTTTGTGTTCATGAGACATTCAGATACTGAAAATATAAGTAGTGCTTCAGCTAAACAAGGAGAGCCTAGGAGGAGGGGGAGAGGAGTGCACCATAAACTTGCAGGGAATGAATGAATCCATGATCTACTGCTTGGTCTGACACTAGCTGTGTTGTTTGGTTTGGGGTTTTGTTTGTTTTGTTTCTCCACAAAAATAAATAAATTTAATGTCTGCTTTGTTCTAATGTTTTGAGCTTGTTTTCGTTTTCTAATTTATTTTTTATGTGAAGTAAAATTCTTGTTTTCCAACCATCTCCCTGCATAAATTACACATTAACTGGTGAGCCAGTAACTTGGTGGTTGAATCAAAGGTATTAACTGTTTTTGTAGTGTAACCTCAACATATCTGTAGGTGACATTGAATGGGAAGATTGTACAAATAATAATACACAGAAGTCTAGAAAAGCTACGATTGTGGTCAGGAAATTAAGGGACTGGAAAGCCAGCATTGAGTGAAAAAGGTAACCTAACACATGGCCATCTGACAGAAGATGAACAGTAGAAGGCAGGGATGTCAAGAATAGTCCTTTGATAAGTTCTGCTGAGAACAGAACCAACTTACTGACATTACATGTAAGTACTTTTCCTATCAGATAAATGTAGAAAAGTTTATGGAAATCTCAGTACAGAGCAACAGTAAATTGGGGGCATTATTAAGGCTGAATGACTAAATGTTGGAAATCTCAAAGTAAGATTACAGTGGTTGGAACTGTAAATGTCAGAGCAGTGGAAGTTGTGTATGGTGGGTGGCATGAAAGTATGATTATTCCTGAATAGGGTATAATTTGCTGAAATGAAGGAAAATTCCTTTTAGACTGAACATAGTAAAGCCCTTTATGACAGTGCAGTGCAGTGCATCAGGTTATAAAAGAATACACTGCATGTGTTGTAGTGAAGGAATAGTACAAAAATTATCAGTAGAAGCATTTTAAAACTGCCTGGATGAATTGTTAGCAAGAAAAAGTCTTGCACAAGTTGGAGGCGGGATAGATGTTATTAGTTATCTTTAAGTTGCTGTACTTTTGAGTCCTTTGATGTATTTCCAGTTTCTGCTGTGCACATAAGCACAAAAGAAAACTGTTTGCTTTACCTAACGCTGCAGAGAAAAGTTCATAGTGTGGGTAAGAGCCTCCACCCATTAAATAACAGTTATGGTCCCTATGGTGGAGCGACGCAAAGCTGAGATAGCGTAAATGGGGAGCCTGACATCCCCTTTCTGAAAGAGGAATCGTTGAGCAGTGCAGTCAGTTTGCCAGGCTGCCACTCCATACTTCTGGAGCAGAAAGTGGGCCAGGGAGAGGAGATGGACCTGAAATCTATAGCACACTGCTAATTTCCTGCTATCGCAACTCCTGGGGGGAATCCCAAACCAGGCATAGGCTGGAGCAGCCTTGGACCATGCTCATGTGTTTCAAAGGCAGACTGCAGCAATATACACAACACTTCTTGCCAGCAAATCACTAAGCACTGCATCTGGAGCTTTAATTCAGAAGCAGATTGAAATTATTTTAATTAAAAGCAGGGCTGACTTTGTGATGGAATAGCCCAGAACTGTGTATTGACAGCTATCAGTTGGTTTCATGCAGTCTTCCCAAAAGACTGTAGCATGCCAGCTTTAGGAAGGAGGTATTCTTCCTTATTAAATCAGTGCTGTTTGAAGATATGGTTTTGTAAAACCTGTATTATGTTATTCAGGTATTATATTGCATTTTTGGCTTGCAGCATGACTATTTGGCTCACTGATATTTTCAAGAGGTTTAACTATTCATAGACAAAAAGTGGCATAAGAAAATAAGATTTTTTTACAGGGTTATACATAAGACTTCCAACTGCCTATGGTTTTAATTTTAAAAAGTGAAAATTTTATCTCCGTATTCTCCAGGCAATTTCGAAAACCTGAGTGTAGCTTTGAGCCCAGGGAGCTATGGCATAGATGTGTCCCACATGGATTGGAGAATACCTCTAAATGTAATTAGCAGGTGACAATTTGCAGTGTATCCATTAAAGGGCTTAGCAGGTCATGTGCATTCTGAAGCTGATAAGGGATGTATGTCATCACAAGATACAAAATACCATCACACTTTGCTCCACCAAAACCTCAAACTGACATCTAGAAGCTTGGGACATGAAACCATTTCAGAAATACATGATCCACCTGTGATTCATTCACTCTGACCTGGGGAGGGACATGAAGCACTGAATTGAGCACTGTCTGCAGTGTTTGGTTTGAGACTGTTAGAAAGACTACATATGGTAAAATGTAATTATGCTAAGGATTTGCTAGGCACGCTTCTGTGCTGGAGATTGTGCCTTCTAAAATGTGCCTGCTCTCCTGCATGACTGAGTATGACCAGAGCCCTTGTGGTAACAAGGGGCTAATAAAAGAAAGTACTACAATAAAGGAAAAAATGTAATTTAGCTTTTCACTAGAGCAGGCCCTCATGGTGGAAAATTCACTAGGATGTGCCTTCTGGAGAATAAGAGCAGGAGTTTGATCCAGGAATAACCACAGGCATTAAATGTTCCTGCTGGTTGGGAACAATGCCCTTTTTGATTATTTATTTACTTCTTTTTTTTTTTTAAATTACCTAAACAGAACATGTTTTTTCAGGCCAGGCTACTTGGAATTGAACCATTCAGCTTGGGAAAGCTCAGTGTGAACATGTGTCTTTCTGAGCTTTCATGGGTACTGTGAGAGCTGGTGGGACTGCCTGTGACATTTGTGATATGACTGGCCACGTGTTCAGCCTTTAGCACTAGTCAGCAATTTCTGAATTCTGGTGCAAAGAAGGTAGACTTAATTTCAAGTTTTGAGGATAAAAAAGTGCAGATCTGTATGTGTGAGTAGGGCAGTCCTGGTTCTAGCTGTGTCTGTACAACATCCAATGAAATAGCCATCTCAACAGTTTCTAGTAAATTAAGCAGAGATTCACAAAATATTGCTGCTGTGATGAACCGCACTGATAACAAGGATTACAACTAATCTCTATATACAAACACTCTAAGTAACTTCTCTTAGCTAGCTGCAGGAGAGAGTTCAGTGTGCCATGGATTCCTGTTGCCTTCACAGGCACCCAACCATACTCTCTTCCTGGTATAAGAGAGACATGGGGATCCAGCAAGGGACCACCGTGGTGGTTAGGGGGTGGGAGTGCATAACGTGCGAGCAGAGGCTGAGAGTAGCGGCTTTGCTCTGCCTTAAGAAGATGAGGCTGGAGAAGGGACCATATTGCTTGCTGTCTTCAACTACCTAATGTGAGTGGGTAGAGAAGATAAAGCCAGGCTAATCTCAGAGGTGCACATAGACAGGAACGAGCAAAAGTTGCAACATGGGAGATTCTTATTAGATCTAAAGGAGAAGCACATCCATGTGAAGGTGGTCAAACACTGGAACAGAGACACATAAAGTTTATGTCTAAAGGATGTATCCTTGGAGAAATTAAAACCTCAGCTGGAAAAGGCCCTGAGCAACCTGACTGAATTGCCCATGCTTTGAGTGGAGGCTTGGACCAGATGACTTATAGAGGTCAACTCAAACATGCCTTGTGCAATGGTTCCGAGTCTGCATTGTCTGAAGTGCAGAAGGCTGTGTCTAATACTGGTTTTAGCCTTTAATTTATCTAAGACTCCCATAAAATGAAAGTCTCTTTGTCACACAGACCTTGAGTTTTAGCATTGATTTTAAAGTGCTGTAAGATCTTTGCATGGAAGCTGATACAGTGAAGTAGAAGCAATAATCAGAAGTGAAGGATTTTATCTTCAGCTTTTCAGTGAAGTGAATCTGGAGTTTCACAAAGTGCAAATTCAGTGAAGACCATCTGGATCAACACATCTGTTTTACACCAGGAGCTGTACAGGGGAAGAAGATCTGCCCTTATCTTGTTTGATTTATTGATTGACAGGTGGAGGCCAGGACTCCTACAAGGGTTAGGTAGCTTTTACTAGAATTTTTCTTTGCTGCAGTTTCCGCCTCACTTCTTGTCCTACCTGGGAGTCTCACAACAATCCAGAACCTGTTGTGGTCCTGCTCAAAACTGTTAGTTCTTGAGGCTAAACACAACACAAATCTCTGCCTCCAAAGGCCCAGCACATCTGCTTTGAGGGCTTGTTATCTCAGGATTTCACAAATCTTGAAAGTTTCTGTCTTAATTTATGCATTAAAGGTAACTGAATTGGTTTTAAAACAGAGGGAGAGAAAAATAAAGGGAAAAAGCCCTTTGAGATGAAACACCTCTTTTTCCAGGCAGCCATGACCAGAGAGTAAGGAGAACAGGAAAATTGCCAGTAGACATACACATCACACACTAATTGGAACAAAGTAAACCTCCAATATCCCCACAGTTTTCATTTATCCAGGAAGGTTTGCAACCCAGTTGGCTGGTGACAGTTTTTGGAACATTGCAAGCAAATGTGGCTCAATCATTATAAAACACTGAATGCCAAATCTGAGTTAAAGCCAGTTATTTGAGCAGGGATTATAGGCATTTTCCAATGATCACCACCACAGAAATAAATAAATAGATGGCTTCCTATGTATACACTCAAAGGGGAATGTTGCCCAACATGCATAGCTCTTTGCTATTAACAGTAATGAGGACACAGCTGTCTGAGCCTGGAAGCCAGTATTTGTGGAGGATAATTCTCAAGGATTTTTCTTCTCCACTGGCTTTTGTCCACTGCCTCATTCTTTGCTTACAAAAGAGCCCAAAAGACCTTAACATTTATACAAGAATTAGCTTTGTGGCACTTTTGAGATTGTTATAAAGCATGCTGACACATGGACAGATTTGAAACGCAAATGAATTATGAAAAACAATGTTCTGCCCTGATAAGCTCCCCAGCACCCTTTGTGCCAAGCATAACACTCTTTGTAGTCAACCATGACAGCTCCTAGAGCAGCTGGCAAGGGTTGCTACCATGGGCAGAGTTCTGAAGCTCTCCCTTCCTAGGAAGGACTTCTAACTCCCATTGCCTGCAGAGCTTGTGGTTGTGCCTGGGCAGCCTCGTGATGTGAGTGTTGAGTCATATATAACTGGTCAGCTCTACAGAGCCTCTAAAGCAAATCTAAAAATGCCCCACTGTCCAGACACATGTTCTGCAAACCCCATTGGTGTGGCCAGGCTCTTTTCCCTGGTTTTATCAGCTAGGCTCAGGGAATAAGGTCTTAAATTTCTGGAGGAAGTCAAAGCACTGTAGTCTCCATTGCATGTTTGATTGATTCAAGCGGTTTAAGTGACATGAGGCCATCTACAACCATGCCACCTCCAGATGGAGCCTCCTTGTATGCTCAAGCCAAGCAGCTGTCAGTCCAGTCCTTTCCTCAATGAGATGCTGGTGATGATTACTGAAGCTTTGTGAGAAATTAGTTAGTGGTGAATCTCATATCACTATTCCAGTTCTCTGTAATGGAGATACCTTGTTTATATATGCATGGGGTCCTCTTTTTTAATGTACAGTAAAGATTTCAAGGTATCCTGCAAGGCTGACTAGAGCATCCATACTGAATTGTCTCTAGAGGTATGTACATATTGCATACCTAGAATTTCTCTTGTATTTTCAGATCTCCGGTACTTCACTCTCTCAGTTGTTTGTACAATATGCTTGATCAATGGTTAAAGCTTTTGTCATGTCGCACATCAGAAGTGGCTGCATTTTAATGGAAGAAGCAACCCTTCCAAAAAAAGTTTCTGTTATATCCCACAGGTGGATATTTGCATCCCTTTGTTTTCATTGCTGCTTTAATTTCTGGATCCATTTGGATCAACTTCTTCTGCAGTATTAAAAGTAGGGCTGTTCTCCTCTTTACTAGTTATTGTGGTCTATTCAGTCTCAGACCTCTTGAGCCTGCCAAAACACTTGGAAAAGGAGCTCTTAATGACTCATTTAAAATGTACGGTCAAGAAGTTCACTTATTAGAGGAAATGTAAACTGCCCACCAATTGGCTAAACCAGCTGGCTGGACTATTTGTGCTAGTGATTTCTCAAAGCTCCCTGGGGAGCGAAAGTGGGAATAGCAGTTCTCTTCTTTTAGTTCTCTCATGCTCTGTACCCTAACAGAAAAGTCTTTGAAAGAATTAGTTGGAGGAGAAGCCAATAGGATTTTGCAGACATGTTTAAAAGCTTTATAAATAGTGCTTTAAACTCCTGTATTTTTAATATATTCCTTCTTACAGGGTCTTTGTAAACTATCCCATAGAATTGCAGAAAAAATATACAATTCAGCCACAGAAAATTCACCTTTTCAGTGCTAATGTTTCTACTTCTCTTCTGTGAAATTTTATAAGCCTTCTCTAGAGGTTCTTGCATGAGACTATTTCATATCATGCAGCAAAGGGAAGACTGTAAGGACCTTTTGCAAGAAGGATGTTTTAATTTCTTAGCGTGCATTCCCTGGCTCTGATTGCACATCTTTTTCGTGTCCATTGCAACAGAAAGTGTCACTTACATAACCTCCCAGCAGCTGTGAGTATTCTCAGTACGTGCTCACTGGCTCCTCTCACTGCCCTAAGGGCAGATCTCAGTGTAGCATATAAGCACACAAAAATAGGTCGTTTTGGGAAATGGGCAGTACAACAGCAATAATCCATTTATTCAAATGAAAGGTATGTTTCCTTTTCATTAAGGTGAAACCATGTTGAGCAGCAACTGCTTGGTACCTCCTAATTCAGCAGGTTCGATGTCATCAGTGGGATGCTAACACATCTCTACCCCATCTAGAAGAGTACTTGAGTCACTCTTGTTCTGCTGTACCACAGCGACTTGGCATAGCATAAGTGCAGCAGGGAAATAACTGAGATTTTGTAAGTTGTACAGAACCTGCATCAGGAAATCATTAATCCAGAGAGTACAGTTGTACTCCAGTCCATGGAGTTTCCATGTTTAAAGCCCTTAATTGAAATCAGTAGTTTGTCTCATTTCTGACCCCAGAATTAACATGCAGACTGTGCATTTGTGCACAAGTTCTCATGGGACACTGGGAATAGTCCACACAACTGTGTGTACCAACAGGGAGCCCTGGGAATTGGTGGGAGTGAGGACCTGTGGTCATACATGTGATGCCAAGTGTATGAACCATGCACAGATCTGTTCTGAGTGAAAGAGAAAGAGGCTGGTGCCCTTTCTGTCTCCTTGCTATAGACTCACCTGCATGGCTGTCCTGCAAATCTCAGTCACAAAAGCAGGACTAGAACTGTGCTCAGAGAGCAAAGTCCTTTCACAGTTTAGCTGTTGTTTATCAGCTTTGAGTAATATTAAAAGTGTGCTAGCTAAGAAAAGGCTCAGATAGCTGGCAGGAGATCTAGAACCTGTGACACATGTTGAGCAATTTTCATACCAGGCAGAAGGAGCAGCATTAGAGATTCATGCCTCACACTACTTAATATCCACTTCCAGGCTGACCATCTATGTGAAAAACATTTTAATCCTTGTTTAGCAATCAGTCAATAATATAATGCATATGGGAGGCAGATAGAAAATGAATTCAGTGATCAATGGCCAGTCCTCAGACACTGAAATATGCAATTAAACAGGTGTTTAGGGAATTGATCTTGGATTGTGTCCAAGCTCAGCAGGGTCAGTCGTCCTTGGAAAAAAACACTGATCCCACACAGCAGCAGTTTGAATTTGGCTTCAGTCTGCACTTTAGGAATGTGGCATTGTTATTTCTCCCCTTTTCTTATCAAATGTAATTATCTTGAGAAAAAAAATTTGAGAAAACATGTGATTTCACTGAGTAAAAATCTACTACTGAGGAAATTATTTCTCAGTGTCCAAATAAGGAGTGGGGGAGAAGTTTGGAGAAAGTGGTCTGTTCCAAGTAATCTTGGAGCTGATACCTATGTTACTGAGCTTGGATGTTTAGTCCTGGCTTGCAATTATTCCTATAAAAAATAGACATCCAATCTTAAATGGAGCCCCGAGGGTTATAAATGACTGAACGAGCTTCAGTGTTTGAGCAGACAGAGATTCTGGAACGAGCTCACAGCCTTGAGCATGTCTGCAAGAACTTTGTATCTTGAGAGTGGGGTGAGCTCCTGGAATTGTGATGGTGCAACAGCAGCACTAAAATACAAATACAATAAAATAAAGAAGTAGGGACCCAAAATCACACACACCTCCTAGTAGAAGAGAGAAGAAGACTTTCCATGGCAAACTTTTTTTCACTCTGCAAGACCTGTCCTCTCACAACTGTCAAATTAATCTTCAGCTTTACTGTGTTGAACCCCATGGTGCTAGTGGCTCTCAAATAATCATGATGCCAAAAATATACACACTTTTGTCAATGGTTGGTCAGAAGAAAGAAACACAGCCATAGCTACTACTGTGACCCACAGAAATTTGTGGCATGATTATCAGAATTCATTACTTAAGAAAGGAAGTCATGCATGCTAAATATGTTCCAAATAGAACAAAATGTAACAGTTCATCTGTGAAACAGCACACATTGCCAAAAGCATATCAACTTGGAAATCTGCTGTCCACATTGGCTTCCTTCTTGAATACAGAGTCCAAGCAAAGTTTCTCTTCTAATCGCCAAAGTCTCCAAGAATGTGGTTCTAGCTCAGAGATTATAAGTCCACATCCTTCCATGATAGCTCTCTACTAGGGACATTATCACCTTGCCAGCCAGCAGGGAAAGGAGCTGTCCTGGATTGAGTGGAATGGTCAAAACACCCTGAACATGGACCACCCCTGTGGAGGAATAAGCATATTCATGGATCCCACCACTTTCAGCACTAGTGGATGGACTTAACAAGGCAGTAGTCTCCCTTGTTCCTGTAGTGGCAGGTACAAATCACCTCCTTGGGATGGAGCTTCTTTGGTAAGCTTTCCACATGCATTTACTCTGTCATGTGCTATGTAACCGCATGCTCATAAATATCAAAATAAAACTAATCAATGTATTTAACTCTTTTTTTCTTTTAAAAGTAGATTTTTGTCAAGGAACTCCTTTCCTGAAAGACTCTGATATTGTCTCTGATCTGAGCTGTCTCTGTCTCTGGTGAGCTGATCTTAAGGACTTTGTTTCCTTCTGTATTCTTTAACACATAAAGTCCTGTTTATGCACAAAGTCCTGCTTTTCTGAGCACAAGAAAGGCAAACAGTGTCTTTGCTTACTGTTTTCGAACCTCACCTTCCAGTGGACAGGTGCTCCAGTTCCTAAGCACCTCTGCACTTTCTCTTCTTGTCTGCTGGCTTTCTCTACTGGGTTTCCACCTCTTAAGGTCACTTAGCTTGCCAAACAATCTCGTACTGCCTGCATGTCCACTTCCCCTAACCTGCAGTTTAGTCTGGCCTCTTTGATTCAACAGATTGTCTGTGGTAATAACTTGGTTGCTTCCTCTTTATCTTGTTTCATGCTTCACAAATGTTCAATCATTCTACATGTCCTGAAAGGAAGGTGGTTGGCATGCCCAACATCTTTAGGCTGGTGACTCAACATCTTCTAGCATAAGAATATTATCAACATTTTCTAAGTTTTCTGTATTTTTTCTGCAGTTACTACGAACATTAGAGGTACAATATCTCTCCCTAAAAATCAAATTTATTGATAAAAGTGCAAACAAAAAATGATAAATTGCACACATGTATGTTTAAATCTTTGCAAAAGAGAAATCACTTGGAAGAACTTTACAGATTCCTATCCCCATTTTCAGCAGTTTCACTGGCCAAGATAGATCTCCTAATGGCCTACGAAATGAAACAAAGACATAAGGTAAGCAGAAAATCTCCAGTGTGGTGGTTATGGATACAGATAAATCATTTAATGAAGACTGAAGGACACCACTTTGACCATATAATCTGTCTTTTTTATGACACAGACCATAGAACCTTACCCAGCAATTGGTGTTTCAAACACAGTTTTTTGCTACATCATATTTCAAAGAATAAATATTGTTCAGATATAAGGCCCTAAAGTAATGGAACTCTAACCTGTGCTTTATTACCTTTTCCAGATGGTTAATCAGCAGTACTACTAAGGTTTGTACCTTTTTTAAAAAAAATATATATTTTGTAAACACTGAATTTCATCCCATTGTCTTTTGCCGGCTTTAGTGACCAACTCCAGATAAAAACTTTGTTTCCATGAAGATGTTTATAGATCACAGGCAAACATACTTTGAACCTTTTCCTAAACAAATTACTAATTGGAGCATTATCTTGCTCTGAGACGAATTTTCGAGGCTTGGAATTACTCTTTGGATATTTCCTGATCTCTTTGCAATATATTTTTTGAAGTGTTGACACCAGAAATATATTTCAGTAATTATTTTACTACCACAATATACAATGGTAAGAACAATTTCCTGTGTCTACTCAGTGTTCTCAAGTTTATGTTTGTCCTTTCAGAAACATTGTGTCAGGAAAAGTTAATGTTCAAGTGATTATCTTTAATGACCCCAGAGCTATTTTCATGACCAACATTTTTTACTCTTAATATATGACCTTGCATTTGTCTGCCTTGAAATGCACTTTCAAATGTGCCCACCATACTTGGCAAATTACTTTTATATAAGAGTTCTGTTCCCTTCTTAGTTCTTAACTCCACCAGCTGATGATCCTCTGTATGTTATCCCAAACGTGGGATAGTAGACCAAAACCAGATCCTGAGGATCTGTGTTCTGTAGTGTCTACAGTGTTCTGTAGACACTTAGAGCATGGTTCCACACTTATGATTCTCTCTTGAGATTTCTGGTCTCCTACTTCTAGCCTCTTTTGTTTAAACAGTATTGAATATGTGTGGTCTTAATTCAGTGGATTAGAGTATTGTTTTTCTTTTTATACTGTGATTTCTTGCGATATTATCAATACAAATGAGGGTGGCCTCAGTCCTGCACTCTTGGTGGACGTGAGTCAGTATAAAAGATCACTGCATCTTCTGATAAGAATTAGCCTCCCTGGTGAGGTGTGGTATTGTGCTGCAGTTTAACACCTAGGTTCTCTTTCTGACTATATTAATAAGCTGCCCCATTTTTTTGTATGCATGGCTTTTAAATTATTTCATTTTTAAAATATTTATGAGCAATGCATTAAAAATTTCATTTATTATTGTACAATGTGGCTAAATTCTATAAAGAATCCATTAAGATTACTGCTAGCTTTTGCAGATAATAAAACACAAAGCCTGTAATTTGCATGCTAAACACAATTAGTTCATTTATTTATTTTGACATTGTAAATGATATCTACCCAGTCACCAGGCATCCTGCCATCCATTAAAAATACTATCTGTACCAATAAAAACAAAGCATCAGCACATCGCATCCCACAAAAGGCAGAGAGTCGTCCAGGAATATAAAAAACCACTTTCTCCACCAATTTCTTCCAATCCCCAGATGAAACCCCATTGCTCCAGCCACCTCACCTCTGTCGAAATGTCAAATAAACAGAACATCACACCCCAGTGTTGCTAAACCAAACCACTACAGCCATAATTTTTTAAGGCAGATGCACTGAGCTAAGAGAGAGATGTGGTTAGTTTTGGAGTAGTTGGTCTCAGGCTCTTGCAGCAAGGGCTTCCTGATTTCATTTAGGTGTTCCTGCTCCAGCAGGGGGATTGGACTAGATGATCTTTCGAGGTCCCTTCCAATCCCCAACATTCTGTGATTCTGTGATATATATGGAGATGCCTCCTGTTCTCCCAGTCCATCAGTAAACCAAAGATCTGAATAGTTTTAGATGCTAAACAGTGAGGGAGACTGGCCTATGACAGAGATTTTCTTCAAATAGGGTGCAGGGCATGAGAAAATGAAGAGGAAGGTTGAGTTTCTGCAGGCTAAATATTCAGCACATGAGCTACAGTGTGTCACTGCCGCTGTGCCAGTTCCTTGCTCTGCACTGTAACTGCCAGGTACCTTAGCCTGTTTTCACTGAGGACAGATCTAATTTATATTTGCTTCCTACTTCACCTCATGGCAATTCTTCTTGTAGCCACATACTGAGTAATCTAGCCAAAATCTCAAAAGAGGTATCCAAAAACGCTAGCTATCTGTAAAACCTAGATTTGCTCTTGGGATGCAGATGTTTCCTAAGGATCCTGGCAATGAAAGGTACTAAAAGCAGGTTCATTATAATGAAAACCATCCTTTGATATCAGTGATGGGTGACACTATCTGATGCTTTCTTGGTACTGATGCCAAAATCATCAAATATCACAGTCTATTAACACTTTGAATAGGGGCCTAGGGTTTCATGCTAGCTTGCTTCACTTTAGCAATTCCTCTGCTCTCCAGCTGATTAGACTTTACTTGGGGGCTCAGACAAGTCATTGTGGTATTTCTTCCCATGGTGAAGACTGCAACACAGGTTGTGCTGAGTCAGAGGCACACTTCAAAGCTCCAGATAACTGCATCTCAGGGACTTCTTAGCCACACACACTCTCCTTGTGTTGAGTAGTCCTTACAATTTTTATTCTATGAATTCATCTTATCTGCTTTGAACCTACAAAACTATTGTCAATTTAGTATCATGTATATTTAGCATCACAGTTTTACTCTAGTACAGCTCAGAAACTCTTACAAGTGCAGAGGTGGTACGAATGGGCTTTGAAGTGATATTCTCAGGGCATGAACACACCTAAGATTTGTGTTTGAATGGGACAGAAATATTAAGCTGTGCAACCCGAATAAGAAATGATTTACACATTATTGAATAGCTGTCAGGTTGTTTCCACTTGCAATTTTCTCCTCAGTCAAAAGTTCCCTGGAAGTGTTTTGATATAGTTTCTATGCTGGCATTTAAGTCTAGTGAATCCATTGCAGGTAATCTCTTAAAGTTTTATGGCTAGTTTTCTCTCCAGTGGAAACAAGTTGGGTTTGGGGCTTTTTTTTTTTTCCTTTCCCTGTCAAATATCTATTTTTGACTTTATCAGCCACACCAGTTCTCACTGTACACCGCACTGTCTGGGTAAGTCACCCCCTGTCTTCCAGTTCTGATGTTCTTCAAGAGGATGCCTAATGGTTAATGAATTATTGCACTGACATTTTTCTCAGTGTGTAAGTACCACCTTTCACTTAGTGAGACCATGTAATGTAAATAACCCCTGGCAGACAGGCTGGGATTATACTACCTGTTTCAACTGAGAAGGCTGTTTGCCAAAAATACTTTATTTGATTGCGTTTGTTGGGCCTGTCAGAGCTTAATAGCTTAATAGCGCATCAGCAAAGCATTTGACACTGTCTCGCA
>NW_010312027.1:0-1751 GCF_000700745.2 Antrostomus carolinensis
CGGGCAGTTCTGCTACACCTGGGAGGAGGATGCCGAGCTCCATCTCTCCCTCGAGCCCTCACCAGCCCCCGGCACCGAGTGCTACGGCGTCCGCTGGACCCCCCTGCGCCCCGATGTGATGCTGAAGGTAATGGGGACACCCACACCCTTCTCCCAACCACGGTGTTTGGGGTAAAACGAGCTGAAGTGGGGAGGGTCTGGCCTGAACGTGCTGTTTCCCAGCACTGGGGTCACATTGTGGTCAGGGGCACCACATCATCCAGGAGCTGGAGGGTCCTGGGTGTGAAAAGCCCCTTTGGGAGCCTCATACCCAGAGGCTGAGCCCCCAAAACACCGAGGGGCTGCGGTGGGAACCCCGGGGGTGGGAGAACCCTGTTTGTGTAGAGACCAAATAAATAACTGCTGGAGAGCACAATGCTGGCGAGGAGCTCGGGAAGGTCTCCTCCAACCACAGACACGATGTGGCAGCGAGGGTCCTGGGTGTGAAAAGCCCCTTTGGGAGCCTCATACCCAGAGGCTGAGCCCCCAAAACACCGAGGGGCTGCGGTGGGAACCCCGGGGGTGGGAGAACCCTGTTTGTGTAGAGACCAAATAAATAACTGCTGGAGAGCACAATGCTGGCGAGGAGCTCGGGAAGGTCTCCTCCAACCACAGACACGATGTGGCAGCGCTCGGGATGGCACTAATCCATGGCCACCGCTGTCAAAATTCATGGGGGCTTGTTTTGTGTCCTTTCCACTGTTCTCCTGCCGTTAAATAAAAGCAGACTCAAAATGAGCTTTAGCGGGGGGGGAGGAAAAACCCCGTCAGACTGTGGTGTCCTGTCATGGGGAGCCCTCAGGACAGGCCAGGGAGTGGGATGGGGTCCTATGGGGTGCAGAATTCTTCCCCTTTAGCTGTAAATCATCTGTTGGCTCTGCTTTGGGCTGGTGGAAGGTGTTGCCTGAACAGAACGGCTGCGTGTGGGGCTGGTTTTCCTTTGCTGACACTGGTTTGGGGCAGTTGAGAGGACAAGCAAGGTAGAATAGTTGTTTTCTCATTAAAAAAAATTTTTAAAAATCCCACAACCAAACTATTAGAAACTGTGATCCAGTGAAATTCCAGAGTTAAGAACAGGATTTTTTCCCCCTCTGCTCTTTCCCGGCTGCTGTAACTCATTCAGCTGACACCTGGTACAGCTCCTCTGAGCCTCCAGGGTTTCCACTTTTCCACTTTAATAATTTACATCTCTTCTCCCCACCCCATCGTGAGACTTCACCTCTCTCTGCCCCCGCGGTAGAAATAATCTCGGGGCTCTGGGAACGCTGCGGGATCGGGGGATGCGGGCAGGTTGTGTGAGCTGGGGGTGGCTGGGTCCCTCTCTGCCCATCCCACCCTCCCTCTGCAGCTCAAAGCCCCCAGCTTCCGGGGACGCCCGTCCCCGTGCATGGTCACACGGGATGCTAAGCCCTGCTGATCCCTGCTTTGGCAGGAAGGGGAAAGTTTCAGAGGCTTTGAAGGGAAAACAGGTGGTTTCTGCAAGGAGGTGTGTCAGGAGCCACCAACTGTGTCCTGGGCTGAGACCCAGCAGGTGGAGGGAGGGGATTCTGCCCCTCTGCTCTTGGGAGACCCCCCTGCAGTGCTGCCTCCAGTTCTGGGGTCCTTGGGACAGGACAGACATGGACCCACTGGAGCCAGTGCAGAGGAGGCCACGAGGATGATGCGAGGGCTGGAGCAGCTCTGCTGTGAGGACAGGCTGAGAGAGTTGGGGC
>NW_010312027.1:1986-2915 GCF_000700745.2 Antrostomus carolinensis
AGGGCCAGGTTGGATGAGGCTTTGAGCAACCTGGTCTAGTGGAAGGTGTCCCTGCTGATGGCAGGGGGGTTGGAACTGGAGGAGCTCTAAGGTCCCTTCCCACTCAAACCAGTCGGTGATGCCCCGAAGAACAGGGATGTGCCCAGGACCCGCAGCTTTTGGAGCTGGCTCACGGCTTTGCTGCCCCATCAGCCCTCTGAGAAATGCCCCAGATACCCACGGGGTTCAGTCTCGCCGAGGGCAGCGCTCGTTACTGTCCCCTCAGGGACGAGGGGCTCTGCCTTGGGAGACAGCGGGGAACTCGCAGGTTCCCCTGGGGACACTGCGGTGCTGCCGCAGTGAGACCTCGTGGCAGGGACCAGCGTGTCCCCCGGTGCCAGCAGGCAGGGGTGGCTGTGAACATGGGTCATTGCTTCAGCCCAGAAACACCGGGGAACAGCAGGAGAAGTTTGTTACTTTTTTAAACAAACAAACAAAAACCCAAGAAAACAAGCAAAACCCCAAACAAATTAAAAACCCCCAAACAAACAAACAAACAAACCCCAAACAAACAAACCCCAGATTTTTTTCCCCAAACCTGTTAATTTCCAGTAGCTGTGGCTGGGTGCAGACTGGGGCCAGGGTGGGGTGTCATGGGTGGGTGGTACCTCTGGTCACCCAGCCACTTCACAGCAGTTTTATTTTATTGATCTCTCTAAAACTGGCAGGCTTTGGGGAAGATATCTTGCTTTATTTTTTTAATTTAAAGGAAGCCATAATAGTTAGGGCAGTTTTACCTCCCACGGTGAGGTTTGTGTGTTCCTCCACCTGGCTGCGTGTTGACCGCAGGCACACGTGGGTGTGTAAGGGGAAAAGGGAGGAAAATAGTTGTCTTTGGCTTCAATTAGCAAGTTAAGACTTTCTTTGTTCTTCAAGTGCAGAACTTGCAC
>NW_010312027.1:2950-3911 GCF_000700745.2 Antrostomus carolinensis
TTGCTCCATTCGATAACTTTCCTGAACTGCAGGCTGAGGAGTTGAGCGGCTGGGAGGGGATTGCAGCGTTCTTTTTGTGCCTGGAAGCCCAACTCTTGTTCTTGTGGAGGAAAAACTTAAACTCAGGTATCTTCTACCAGGTTAGGTGCAGAAAGCAAAGAGGGAGCAGCCACTGCTTTGTGCATAAAACCTGCAAACTCCTGGGGTTGGGATTTTTCTTCCTGGGAAAAGACGTGTCCCACGACTGCTCTGACAACACTGGAACAGCACTGGGGGGCTCTGCCTCTCAAAATGCGGCAATTTGCACATTTGCCCTCACCCTGGTGTGTTTCTCACCATCTGATGATGTTCTCTGGGCTGCAGAATTGCTTCTCCATGGCCAACGTCTCCTGGTACGGAGGGGCAAGTGTCCGTGCCCAGCGCTGGCCGCTCAACGGCGCTGAGAGCCGCGTGCAGCCCCACGCGTGCAGCCCCTCGTGAGCGGTGACTTCAGCAAAAACCCTGCGGGCTACGGGCCGGTGCTGGAGAGATACTTCTTGGGCTCAACAGGTAACGACAACCTCCCCCGTCCTTTAGTCCCTGTGCTTCTCCATCCCTCCCCTCAGCTGCTTACGAGCAGGATGGGTGTCTTGGAGATTAAAATATCCTATGAGAGCGATGACAACTGGCAGCGGGAAACAAGGGGTGGATCCCACGCCGCCCCATCCCTATGGAAAAGGCCAGGACATTAAATCTCAGTGGCGTCGACAAGTCAGTGCCTGGGAGGACGGGGCTGGCTCAAGTGACCCCGGGGAAACCATGTGCTCTCGGGGTGTCCTTCTTTTCCCCAAGCAGAGACCTGTGTCTGTTGCCACATCCTCCAGCTCCACTCGAGTGGCTTCACCCCAAAATGCCAAACTGCAGATGTTTCCCCCAAATTAATCGATCTGACACTGCCCTGCAGCGATGAAGACGCTGGCTA
>NW_010312027.1:4037-4299 GCF_000700745.2 Antrostomus carolinensis
CGGGATCAATGCGGGAGGTCCTGGGACCAGTTTGGCTCTGCCCCGCACGTTCCTGTCGCTGTGGCCACCAGTGCGAGGACTGAGAGGAGCCAGGCACATGCTGAGACATTGCTTTCCTCTTCCCTCCCCAAAGGAGTGACGGTGACAGTGGCACCCGACGTGCCCCTCGTCCTCTCGCTGGAGAGCAACCGGCATTTCTGCCTGGAGAGGCCGGCGGGGAGAGCGGCCGTGCCCCTGCGCTACCTCCTCTGCGTCAGCCCGG
>NW_010312028.1:0-9915 GCF_000700745.2 Antrostomus carolinensis
TCCCTTCCAACCCAAACCATTCTATGAAGGGCAGAATGGCTTTGAGCTGATAAATTTTTATTTTTATGTCCGTGCTTTTTAAAATCTATATTTTGGGTTGATTTTTTTTGAACAAACATGAAGAGATGATAGAAAGAGGATGATGTCAGGTAACTAGTTAACTAGTTATTTTATGGTAGTTAATTTGTCACCAAGTCTGGGAGATGCAGATGGCTGAGACCAGTTGGAAATGGAAGGTCATTGGCGTTTGATTAGGTATCCAGAGTTTGCATTGTTGAACCTTAATGGGCAGCTAAACAAGCGAACAGGACGGTGAGGCACATCCTCAGCTTAGGTCAGCTGCAAAAACCGCATCAAGGGGGCCTTAGCAAGGCTCACACCAGCTGAGGACCTGCCCCCTCCTCTTCCAAGCAGCGTATGGGAGAGACCCTCATTCCTCCCTTATAAGTGGCAAATCCCAAATGCACGCATGCCCCTTGGTTATAATTAAATTAAAATCTCACTAATTTGGAAACATACCTATCACGTTCTCTCCTAGGAAGAAACAGGTATTTCTTCTTTTATTCTTTTCTGCTTGAATCCCAAGCTATCAATGGCTTTCAAAGAAAAAGGAGTTTTTCTTTAGAAAAAAGTCTATTCAAATTATTCATGATTTATCAAGAAGGGGCCTTTCCTCTTTCAACTAGCAAAAAAAGGGGAGTTTGATCTTCCTCAAAATCGTTTGAGAACCTTGTACATTTCTTTCCAGAACTAAAACTTTCTTACAAAGCTTCAGATATTCAGCAGAATAATGACTATTACATAAGTGAAGCTCAATACAATACCATGGGGCTAATAAATGGTGTCCTGGTTCTATAAAAAATGTAACAAATCATAATAGCACTTATTGGGACTAGGCCAGGCACAAATGACAAAGCTGCTTTTGAAAGCGAGTTGTGGACAGAAATACTCTTGGACCAAAACCATTTTCTTGACTGTCAGGGGGACATTTACTCCCTTTAATTTTCAACGTAGATTTTATGTTGATCCTGCAAAACTTGAATAAAACACTTGAATAAAATCAAGCCCAACAGAGCTGCTACTGCAGCTGCTACAGATGTAAATGTGAAGAAGGACATTTAAAACAACTCTGTTTCCCTAAATATGTTATATGGAAAGTATGCAGATTATGTTAAAAATGGCTTGGTATGTCCTTATTGTGTGTTTTTTAAAGGAAGAAAAAGATGCTACACTATTAAGTGGTTTATTAGCATTTATGATCACAGCTCTTTTACTTAGAAAATAATTGTTCTATTATGTGCTGCAAAGCTGCCTGTAAACAACTGGCAAAGGGGTATACTGCTTTGTATTCTCCACAGAGAAAATATCAAATTCAATTGATTAATCAAAGGGGACATTCTTTGATAGAAGGGAACCTTTTCAAACTTTATTAAAAATATTGAATAAACCATGAGCAATCAGAGTTCATAATCTGAACCTTCTGCTTTACTTTCTCAGTAAACCTTCAAAATAACTCATAAAGCAGGAGATGAGACGTCTTTAATTAAAAAAACCCTCAGAGCAGCATATTCCAAAACTCTGGATCTCAGCTACGCCATTACAGCTTCACTGATTTTACTGGAGTCACTCTGTGTTTCCGCTGGAGAGACTGGTAATAAGAATTGGGCCTTGGACCTAATTCAGAAGCATCCTCACACCTTCTGTCCTTTCATGGAGAGTTGTTTTTTTTCCTTTAGTCTGAAAGAAGAAATGAGATTGCTATCAACAAAGATGCCTAGTGATTAAAGATAATCTTGGTATGACCTGCAGGCTGAATGACTGTCCCCTCTGTCCCAGGAGGAAAGCAATCAAATGGCCAAACGTAGGGTGGTTGGTGGGAATGAAGACAAGTGAAATGGAAATTGCCAGAGCTAAGGAGAAAACAGAATTCAAACAGGAGGGACTAGCACATCTCTGTCTTGCAATCTGCACTAAAATCATGGGTCCTATGTGAAATGCTATGTGTAAAGCCATCGTGCTGTTCAAGATCAAATTCAAGTGGACGTTAGCAAATAAAATGCTCATATTTAGCAGCAGGAAAAAGTTATTGGAATGCTTCCAGGTATTTTGATGGGAAGAAAAAAAAACAATTGAGGGAAAGAATAATTGAATGTATACAGGCAAAGAGTGAATGAGAGGAAGTGAATGCAGACTGATCACAGCACAGTAATCTGATACCATTTTTAGCTGGGTTACAGGGTAGGGCAAGTTCAGAATAAGAAGCACTGAGACAACACAGAGTGAGAGAAAGGTGTCCTCTATGGACACAGGGACTCAAATGCACAGACTTGAGTGAGACCCGTGGTAAGCAGTTAGCCCAGGTGGCTATCTAGGACAGCAGCAGGATATGTGAGGATTTGATGGGCATCCTCTGCAATCTTTTGCAGTGCCTTCCTGTATTGTCCCTCTCTGTCCGTGTTCCCAGCAGAGGTGGAAGGACAGAGATGGTGGTTATGCCTCAGTCAGCACACAAGCTGAACCTCACGGCGAGATTTTCACAACCACACCAGACAAGGAGGTGAGGGCGGGTCAGGTGCAGTGTGCAGCCTGGGGTAACCTCTAGCTGGATGGTGGGATGGAGAGCAGGGGAGGGGACAACATCTGATGGTACCCATCAGAGGCTGTCAGAGACCTTTGCTCTGAAGGGAGCAATTTGTAATTTCTTTAGAGTAGCATCCCTGACCCCATGGGGAAAACAACCCCAAAAATAAACCAAACAGAAAAACCCCTGCCTATCCTGAGAGCTTTTGGGCTGGCACTCTTGCCTGAAAGAAGGGTTGGAGATCTGTCAGCAAAGCCTCTGTTGCTGGTTGAGTCCTCCTTTGCTCTGGAAATGAAGACTGTCCTTGGGAGCAGAGAGATTTGCAGTGGAGACACTTGCTGGTCCCCAGCCAGGGTAAATACAAGACCTCTAAAACTCTGATTAGTTGTTTGGGTCAAAAGAGGTCATACTATATGAAAAGCAGCCTTCCTACATGTTATCCCATCAGTAGGGATCCTATGCAGTACTGCTGTTGAAAGGGCTTATCCTAAATACTCCATTCTGATAAGGCAACACATTAAAAAGAAAAAAAAGACACCGTTACAAAAGAAGCCCTTTCATAGAGTGACAGACGAATGTAATGACAGAATAATATAAATTTTAAAACCTGAACATTATCCTCCAAGGGGAAAAAGCTCCTAAACACACATACAAAACAAAAATGGCAGAGAAAAATCTCTGACATTGTATTGCACAGAATAATTTATTAGGTCTCTGCAAATGATCATTTACACAAAACTTGCATTTAATCTAGTATTCAGCCATTCCCTGTTATCTTTTAGCTGCATGTGTTTGTGGGAGACAGTGGTCCCTCATCCTGTACCATCTCCCTTCCTGTACCAAGCTGCTTTTTTTCACTGGAGTGTATATGCAGGAGGACATAGGGCAGAGAAGGTAATTTCAATATCCCAGTTTCAAACTCATCTCTCTTTCTGGTTGTGGCTTAGACCAAAAGAGGAAAATGACCACCTTTGCTTTAGAGGTGAGCAAGTTCTTTCAATAACAAATAAAACCTCAGTTGTCCTCTTGGCAGTACAGCCCTTTTGGGTCAAAGCACAGGGGAGCGGTCTGCAAGCTATAATGTGGTCTAGGGTACACAGAAATATTAGCTTCGTTACACTGTGCAGATGTGGTCTTCCTGGGATGTCAGCAATGGCATGTGGGCTCACTACAGAAATTATTTACTTCTGCTGCTATTGCTAAAGCACCCAAGCAAGGTATTTCAAAACTAGCCCCGTGTATCTGCATGTGGCAGTGGCAATCACTGAAATTGTTGCACTGTGAACTTGGCTTAATACCCTGGATTTCTGCTTAAAACTGCTTCACATCTGTGTTGAAATCTAAAGCCATCTCCCTTACCTGCTTCTAGGAGTATCTTGCTCAGGGAAGTCAGCACGATGTGAAATTGTCTCCCCTCTCACAACCATGTGGCTCATGGCTTCTCTAGGCCATGTTGACACCTCATGACAAACGTGGGCTGATGGCACACAAATATTCACTTTGGAGATCTCCGAAAATCTGAATGCTTCTTTCCTCATGTATCCCCTCGTGGTGTGTGCCCAGCTGCCCTGCTAGTCTCCACTGCTATTTTCAGTGAGTGACAGCCAAAGGTATTTCAGACTTAAAGGAGATAGTTAAATACTGTCAGGAACAACAGATAAAATGACCTCAAACAATCCCACATAAAGTCCTTTGTTATTTTCAAAGCACTTTCCCAGCTTGACACCTTTGCTTTTTTATATCCAATATAAAATTCAAAATTTTTATTCCAGTACAGTACATGAATATAAAATATAAATATATCAAAACTCACACTACCTTTTTTGTGCTACTGCTTTGAAAAAGGACCTGAAGTAAACTCAGTGTAAAGATCAAGAAAATTATCAAGAAAGTTTCACTTCTCAAACTTTCGTTCCCCATTGTCTTGTACATATTTGGAACAAGTTTTCTCAAGCAAGCGTGCTTACAGCAGTAAGGAGCAGCCTGGATGCGGGTGGCTCTGTGGGCAACAGCTCAGGACTGCTTGGGAATGAGCACACGGAGCTGTTTCAAGCGTCCCTTGCACTGGGGTCCCACACAGACAGACTGGCTGTCCATTACCTCCCCCAAAACACCATCCCCCTGACACCTGTGCTGCTCTTCCCCATGCCCACGGCTGCTTTCCTTTACGCTCCTTGTCGTTGCTGTACACTGGTTTTTGCCAACCTCTTGCCAAAGCCAGAAATTGCTCTTACGCAGCTGCCAAAGGGGCAGAACATGTTCCACTTGCATTTATGTCCTTCTAGGTTCTATATTACTTCAATATGACCCTCACGCCACCTCTCCTCTCTCTTTGTTACTAGCATTACCTCTTTTATTCATATCACTGGAGAACTTCTACGTTGCTGCTGCCCTCCTGTCTGGTGAATGTGGCATCCTGCTGCTGCACGCTATTTTACAAAGTTTCTTCTGACCTTCTCAGTACATGGATGAGTACAAGAAGCAGCATGATGACTTTCATGCTGCGCATGGCTCAACACAAGTCGGTCCTGCCGGTCAGGAGCAGAGGAGAGAGCTCAAGTGAAGAAACACAGTCCCATCTCTCAGACGAGGATCCCAGTTTGTGCCATGAGGACTGACGCAAAGGTGCAGGGGCTGACAACCCCTTCTGGTTTCCTGACACCCTTTCTCTGGGATGCAAAAGGTCAGTAGAAATGGTCTTTTGTGATACTATGCCCAAAACATTGATATCTGATTTCTACTTTCTTTTCTGCTAATTGCTGTGATTAAATGGCTTTGAAATTATCTCGGAGTAACTGGGTACAGGTTTGGGGCATGTGTGTACACAGAAATTGAAGTAAATCAGTTCAGAGATGTTTGGAATAGGCATAGCTGGCAGCATGCAACAAAGCAAATTGTTGGGTGAATTTGCATCTTATTTAGTATGTCAAAAGAAGTTTTAAGCTGTGTCTTGGAGAAGCCAAGCCAGGAACAATAAGCTTGTCTGGAGAATTCTGGTATTAGAAACTAAAGGATATGGAACCGTGTCCAAGGTAAATATTGACTTGACTCAAGATGAACTAGTAAAACATTTAATGAAGCTGAAAATAAGGCATCTGGGATAGATGTTTATTGTTAAAAATGAAACATTCAAGCAAAAGTAGCATAGTGATGGTGAAGGTTATTCATAGGGAAGCCAAGCTGGGGAAACAGCATCATCTGAAAGAAACTGACTGCAGCTATTTGTGAAACATGGAAAAAATTCGGAGTAAAGCAGAGCTAAAAATGTACGTGAATAACAAACAGTTGTTACGGACATTCAGAGTGGATTTTGGAGACTGAATCATACCAAGGGACAAATTACTCAGGTGTCCAGAATAACTCTATTGACTTTGACTGATTTCTTTATATTTGCCTTTGTGTAATTGAGAGTTTACTCCCTTACGCTGTATGAGTACTGAATATTAAGAAACTTTGAGAAAAAATATTGACTTTCATTCTTTCCAGTATCATTCTCTTGATGATAGAGAATAAGTCACATTAACTTCACAAGGCATTTCAGGAACATATTAGGAGCTTTTCCCTTTTGTGCAGCAGAGAAAAAAAAACCCTTACACAATGCTGTGAAAATAATCAGAAAGGCTCTATTAAACTGGGAATGGGAATAAATTGTGCCACTATATTAGAAGTCTTGCTCACATGTAAGCCTACAGTGTTATCAGAATGCTCTGTTGTAAAAAACCACTGAGCCAGGCTGTGGTGAGCCAACATTACATTCACATGTTCACCAATGGTGGAGATATTGGGGAAGAGATACCAAAAATGTAAACTGCCTGCTTAGGTGTGGTCTACAAACCAGCTTTTTTCTACCTTGGGAATCCAAGGCTAATGCATAAGGACTGATTACGTACAAAAGGTGTGCTTGATCTGTTCCCATGTAGTATGCCGCTCGTTGTAGTGGCATTGCTGTGTTATATATAGAGAGACAGATAGATATAAAAATTCAGTTAACTGTCTGGTGATTATGCACATGCAGCTGCAGTTCCCCAGATGGCTTCATAGTGCAATACAAGGATGCCCATTCTCCCAGCCCCAAGGCAGAGGGTGATACGTTTGGCTGACCATGTGGCAGACTGAATAGAGGCAGGGCAGGAGGAGAAGCAGGGGGGGCTGCCCAGAGAAGACAGCGATTAGGAGAGCTTGCCCTGCTGGGGCAGCACATCCACCCTTGCTCCTTGGCTGCTTCTGATGGATTCGGGACAACAGCAATTGTGGTGTTTGGTTCTGCTCCACCTCTCAAAACCTTTATCCTAGAAAGAGGCGCATGCTACAATCTCTTTTTGTCCTCCAAGCAATCTTTTGGAAAGCTGGGGTCCAAAATAATTTAAGACTTTAAGCATAACCATCAGCTTCTTGGACTAGATTTAGAAAATCCACAGACAACCCATCCGGTTCCTTCATCTCCTATTTACTGAGAAGGTTTCCTTTGGCTAGCCTTCTTGTTAAGGCCACGATCAAATCATACTCGCCGGTAGATTTTATTACCAACATAAACAAATAGCAGGTTATTTTGTTATTGTCCCACGCTTCAAAGCTGAAGTTGGTCTTAGCATGAGTAGGTTCTACCAGTACTGACATGCAATTGGAATACAAAGGAGATGTTAATAATATAAAACATATGTTGCTTATGTAGATCACTGAGCATCATTTAAATGCTCTCTGCAAAGCACCTCAGTATGTTGATCGACCAGCAATCTCAGCCAAAATGATGCTAGAGCTGCAAATTCTTTGGAGTGCTGTACAGTGGCACAAAGGGTGCTCTTCCCAGTGCTGCTCATCCCAGAGGAGGTTGACTCAAGCAGCAGATATGTAGGATCACTGCTGCCATTGCTCTCTGAAAGTCATGTGCAGCAAAGGTCTTCCCTGGGCATAGCAGGAAGGATTTAATGACTATAAAAATACCTCAAAAGCAAACAAGGGCTTTCTGTTGCCATTCTCCCCACTCTATTTTATTGGTTTTGTGCTCATAAAAACATTAGCTGATTAACTCACTATCAGAAATGCAAAACTGCTAACTAAAAGTTGTGTGCAAAACCAGATACGTGAAACGCCTTGATAGTGGTAGGGAGAGATTTTTCATTTTCCTGTATCCTTACTTTTAAAACTCAGCCAATGTGACTTTTTTCTGTCATCATAACATTTGGCACTATTCCCATATGTACAGACTGCAACATCTGCAAGTTTTAAAAATTAATATAAAGTTCCATAATTGTACAAGCCTTGCTCAATTTAATGGTCCTAAACTAGCAGCTTAGCTTTGATGCAAACCAAGATGCAGTCAGTAAATAAAGCGCTCAACTTGCACAGAGCAAGCTGCTCTAATGGGGCTGGTATGTTCATGCCCACGTTGCTGATGCTCGTGTGGATGATGATCGCAGTGTAAGGTCATGCTGTTGAGGAACAGAATGTGGACTTAAGTTGCTAGCACACAGAAACTCAATAGGTTACTCATAAGTGGAATCATGGGTGATAAATTGCAAAGCAATTGCATTGATTTGAGGAAAGGTTAGTTCTGTCTCCCACTGTTTGTGGAGATCCAGCAGGATGAGGAAAGGTTAGTTCTGTCTCCCACTGTTTATGGAGATCCAGCAGGAAGGTGTTCACAAGTAGAGGGTGACCTGCCTTCTTCTGCACTGCTAGAGATTTTGATCGTTATGCAGTGACCACAAGGTGATGCACAAGCAACAGAAGGCTTTGTCGGGGAGGGACAGTCATGTAGAAGGTTAAAAAGCAGGCTGTGGGTGTCCTGGCTCTACTTATTAGCCCAAGTCAACGCACTGAGCAGCGTTGTACTGATTACAGAGGAGCTTGCCCAACATGAAGGGAGAGAAGCCTTCTAATCTTCCTATTTACAAGTGGCCATTTATTTTGTGCACTTCTTTTCACAATACGACTGTAGTGTTAAAACCAGAAAGTTAAACATTTAACATCTCTTTTAATTGTGTCTAAAAATATGGTGGCCACGTTGTGGGTGAGAATTTGCCACAAGAGAGGGATTCCTGGAGCTGCCTGTTTAGCTGTGGCTGTGGCCAGTTGGCATCCTACACCGGGCGGCTTGTTGTCACTGTGACACACACTCTGGAAGCAGACAGGCTGCAGTGTGAGACTCTGCTTTCCAAGAGCAGCTGCCCCTGAATTTGCAGCTCTAGCACTAGTTTTTGGTGCTGTAGTCCACGTACTTTCCTCCAGGGTCTTCCTGTGAAGAGGAGGCATGGCATCCACGTGGCTGGTGTTACAGTCCAGATAGTTAAAAAGTTAAATCAAACAAGAGCATAAATTGTGGGCCATGTGAGACACAGCACAAGTAATCGCTGCTGTTCTAAGGAGCAAGTCGTCATCTCTAGGCCTCTTTTTTTCCTTTAATTCCTGTATTTCTCGGCTTGGCATGTGAGGTTTCATTTTGTTGGTCTGAAAGGTTTGGAAAGCGCATTGTATGTGGATGTGACTGGGCACATATCTTATTGAAAGCCATAAAATGTCCTAGTCATTACAGATTCAGAGGTGCTGCAAGTATGGTTCAGCATTTCCAGGTTTGTTGAAATAATGGTCCCTTGTTTGTTTTTCTAGAGGCAGGTAAAGTAGAAACATGGCTGTGAACAATAACATAAAACTTGCTGTTACCAAGTACTTGGCAAGCAGATTCAGGAATGCTTCTGCTTTTCCTACATGTGTATAAAGCCTCAGAGAATGCTCTGACTGCAACGTATTTCAGCATAAGGGGGAAGCAGAAATAAAATCAGGCCCTATATTTCATGTGTTCTGTAATGGAGGACTGAAGCAGGAAGAGACAGGTGCTTTTCTGAAAAGAATGCAAGATCCCAGCAGCTGATTCATGGTGAAGTAACACACTTCTGGCTGAGAAGGTTTATTGTAGATGAACCTCATGTCATCCCTCCAGTCGATATCTTAGATGAATCAGCAACTTGCTATTTTTATCTCAGCTGTACCAATAGAGTTTATAATATTGTTCTGTCAGTGCTATTTATATATCACCACATGCCTGACTGCTCCAGGCTGTGCTTTTTTTCCACCAGTCTTGGATGATGTCGTCATGAAGTAGGCAGTTGTATTGTACAAAGGCTTGCTTCAGAACAGCAACAATTAAAGCTGATGGCAGAGTACACCACCAGACACCACTGGAATACAGAGAGGAGCTCCCCAGTGTTATGGTAGCTCTAGACAGGGCTCTTGATGCTTCAGTAGCTGGTCCTCCTGGGGAAGGGCTTGAAGAGAAGCCCTATGCTGTCAGTGCCACACCTGGCCTTGGACACAGAGATGTGTAGGGCGCAGTGTGC
>NW_010312029.1:0-208 GCF_000700745.2 Antrostomus carolinensis
TGCCCCAGCATCTCCCCCAGCCCCAGCTCCCCGCACCCTGGCAGTGCTGCCTGGGGTCTCCCCTGAGGGGGGGGTCCTGCTCTGACCCCCCCACCTGAGCCACCCATGGGTGCTGTGCCTTTTGGGGTGAGGCTGCATGTGGAGCTGGGGTCTGTGTGTCCCCCCAGTGACACCTCGGCCCCGTGTCACAGTTTCTGGGCCAACGTTG
>NW_010312029.1:230-1712 GCF_000700745.2 Antrostomus carolinensis
CTGTGTCCCACCCCCACCTCCTCTGGGGCTGGGGACACTCACGGGGGGGTGATGTGGGGATGCTGATCCCTTGCCCTGCCCTGCAGCCTGGGGTGTGCAGGAGTCCCCGGGAGTGGGTTTGCCCTGGGCTGGGGTCCTACCCCCCCATCCTCCTCCTCCTCCTGGGCTGGGTCACTTGACGCTGCTCTCGGTGTCCCCAGGTTTTGTGGGGAGTGTCTGCAGCCCTGTCTGCAAGTGCCGTCCCCCCTCTGCCCGCTCTGCCGCATGCCCTTCGACCCCAAGAAGGTGGAGAAGGCTTCCAGCGTGGAGAAACAGCTTTCCTCCTACAAAGCTCCCTGCAGAGGCTGCAGCAAGAAGGTAAATCTCCCAGGGGAAGGCTGCCTGTCCTCGTCCTACACAGGGATGGCTTTGTCTGACTGCCAGGAGGTCACTTGCTCTTCACAGTTGGGTTTGCAGAGTCCCCTGTTTGACAGGTCCCCAAACTGCACCTGCGAGGTGTGGTGTCCCCTCTGCGTGTCACGGGGCTGTGAGGAGACCATAGAATCCCAGACTGGTTTGGGTGGGAAGGGACCTTAAAGCTCCTCCAGTCCCAACCCCCCTGCCAGCAGCAGGGACACCTTCCACTAGACCAGGTTGCTCAAAGCCTCATCCAACCTGGCCTTCAACACTTCCAGGGAGGAGCAGCCACAGCTTCTCTGGGCAACTTGGGACACTGTCTCACCACCCTCACAGTGAAGAACTTCTTCCTCAGATCTCATCTCCATCTCCCCTCTGCCAGTTTAGAGCCATCACCCCTTGTTCTGTCATTAACTGCCCAGCTTTCTTGTAGGCCCCCTACAAAGATGAAGGTGCTCTCTCTCCCAGCTGCCTTTGTCAGCAGACTGGAGCTGTTATTAGACAGTGGGGACCTTCCAAAGCAGGCTGAGGTTTCCTGCACGAGGCTGAGAGACAAACCAGCTCTGCTGCTGCTGCTCCTCACCAGGTTTAGGTTTTGCTTTAGGATTTAGGTTTTGCTTTGAGGTGCCGCGATCCCGATGGCCATGGGGGAGCTGAACTGGCAGCCTGGCCTGGCCCAGCCCAGGACAGTCTGGTCTGAGGCGCTTCAGGGACTGGCTGTGAAGTTGTGATTCATGATGTGTCTCCACTGGTGCTTCCTGGCTTCTGTTAACTTTGGGGAACTTGTAACCCCTTGGCTGTGGCCCAGGAACGATCCCGTACGGTGTCAGAGCGGTGTGGGGGTTTCTGCCTGTCAGCACTTCCTCTTTTGTGAAGGAAAATGGAGCTGGTGCTGCAGCTGGGTGGCTTGTGTGTGACCTCTGGGGACATGGGCAGCCTCAAATCTCTGTCCTGTGAGGAAGAGACATGGACCAGTTAGAACAAGTCCAGAGAAGGGCCACCAGGATGATCCAAGGGCTGGAGCAGCTCTGCTGTGAGGACAGGCTGAGAGAGTTGGGGCTGTTCCGCCTGAAAAAGGGAAGGCTC
>NW_010312029.1:2023-8318 GCF_000700745.2 Antrostomus carolinensis
AAGGTCCCTTCCCATCCAAACCAGTCTGGGATTCTATGAAGGATGGGCTGGTGCAGTGTTTCCACACTGCTGTGGGTCATCCTGCACAGACCAGTGTTCATTCTGGTGTTGACTGGTTAAAACTTCTCTCCTTTCCCCCCTGGCAGGGGAAGGTGTTGGCACAACCTCCAGAAACGTTTCTTCTCTCCTTGTTCTCCAGGTGACCCTGGCGAAAATGCGCTCTCACGTCTCGTCCTGCGCGAAGGTGCAGGAGCAGATGGCCAACTGCCCCAAGTTTGTTCCAGTTGTCCCCACATCCCAGCCTATCCCCAGGTACTGCTGCACGTCGGGTATGGAAGCACATCCCTCCTTGCAGACTGCACCAGCATTCTCCTCCATCTTCATTAAAGGACGGGGGAGAGAGGTGGGAGTGGGTCTGTTCAACCAAGGACCAAGGGACAGGACAAGAGGAAATGGGCTCCAGTTGTGCCCAGGGCAGTTGAGATGGGATGTGAGGAAGAATTTCTTTGCTGAAAGGGTTCTGAGGCATTGGAAGGGGTTGCCCAGGGCAGTGGTGGAGTCCCCATCCCTGGAGGGATTGAAGAGTGGTGTAGACATAGTGCTGAGGGACATGGGTTAGTTGGGGACTTGTCAGTGTTGGGTTCATGGTTGGACTTGATGATCTTAAAGGGCTTTTCCAATCCAGGCCATTCTGGGATTCAGTAAATCGCTGCAATCCAAGCTGTGCTTTACTGTCTCCTGGGTAATCACAGCGAGAAGCATCAGCACCTTTTCCCTCCTTCCACCCACAGCCCTGGCTCTGCCCTGTGTTCTGGAGCGTGGTGTGGGGAGAACAACCCAAACCAGAGTGGTTCAGCCTGGGAATGGGCTTGGGCTGGTTTCCACCATGGGCAGGTGGCACAAAGCTGAGCAGGAGTGGCTGGGTTAGGTTGGAAGGAGTCAATCCAAACCCTTCCTGGAGGATCTGAGCTCATCCTTGCTCTCTTTAGCAATATTCCCAATCGCTCGACGTTTGTGTGCCCGTACTGTGGGGCCCGGAACTTGGACCAGCAGGAGCTGGTGAAGCACTGCATGGAGAACCACCGCAACGACCCCAACAAAGTGGTGAGTGATGATGGGATGGGCTGGTGCTGTGCAGGGGAACTCCATGGAAATCCAAATACGCTGGAGCTGATGCTGCATTTGAGGCCACCAGCGTGCAGAGCTGCTGTGTGTAAAGTACAGCTGTGCTTCCCGCTGCTTGAGCTTGTGTTAAATCCCTGTGAAAAAAGGTGAGGACCTGCCTCTCTTTGCTTTGTTAGAAGCTCTCTGGAACAAGCTGCCTCCATCCCCCTGTGCCTGCAACCCGGGTGGTGCAGGATTTTTCTCTCCACACCCCCTCTGGGTTGACCGAGGTGGGGAATGTGCAGCTCTGGCACCGTCTCAGAGGTGCTCACGTGTGCATGTAACTTGTCAGCGAGCTAAAAGCAGCCTGGGCCACGTGCCAGAGGCTCTGTGCACCAAGGGAGGTGTTTGGGGGTGCTGAGGGACCTCAGTTTAGCACATCCTCTGCACATCACCCTCTGGGAGACGGAGATGGAGGAGTCTGTGCCCACGAGTCATGGTTCCCTGTTGTCCCTGCCTGCTGCAGGTGTGCCCGGTCTGCTCAGCCATGCCCTGGGGGGACCCCAGCTACAAGAGCGCCAACTTTCTCCAGCACCTTCTCCACAGGCACAAATTCTCCTACGACACCTTTGTGGTGAGTACAGTCCTGAGCCAAAACAGAGTCATCGTCCCTGTGTCCTGTGCCGAGCAGCTGGGAGGTGAAACCAGCCCATGAGCAGCTGGGGGAACTGGGGGTGTTGAGCCTGGAGAAAAGGAGGCTGAGGGGAGACCTTCTGGCTCTGTGCAAGTCCCTTGGAGGAGGGTGGAGAGAGGTGGGGGTGGGTCTGTTCAACCAAGGACCAAGGGACAGGACAAGAGGAAATGGGCTCCAGTTGTGGCCAGGGCAGTTGAGATGGGATGTGAGGAAGAATTTCTTTGCTGAAAGGGTTCTGAGGCATTGGAAGGGGTTGCCCAGGGCAGTGGTGGAGTCCCCATCCCTGGAGAGATTGAAGAGTGGTGTAGACATAGTGCTGAGGGACATGGGTTAGTCATAGGGGACTGGTCAGTGTTGGGTTCATGGTTGGACTCGATGAGCTTAAAGGGCTTTTCCAACCAAACAATTCTGTGGTTCCCGTGCCAGGACCAGCCCAGCCCACTGTGCAGCCTCTCGGGAGGGGAAGGGGACGGATCCTCCTTTGGGATTTGTGGGAGGCACGTGTGTAGCCCCCCACTGGTGTGGGGCTGGGCCCCCTGCCTGCCCCAGGGCTGCTCGAGCTGGTCATTGTCAGACACAGCAGGAAAGTGTCTCTGAAGGAGGAGAGGGAAATGTTACTGCTCTCTGTGAAAATGGGTTATTTCTTCCATGTGCTCCATTAAACTCGTCCCCTGAGGAATTTTAACACAAAAACCCTTTTCTTTGAGGCTTCACAAGTGGTGGGAGGGGAACAGCCCAGCCTTGGGGTTTGGGGGGGATCCATGACCCCCCTCTTAGGGAGCTGCTGACCCCTCCTGTGTGGGGGTGAGGGTGTGATGGCCCAGCCTGGCTGCAGGGACTTTGGGGGAGGTTTTCTTAGCATCCTGCTTTTATTGCAGGGACAGTAGATGTCAGGGAAAGGAAACTCCAACTATTCACAGAGAAACATCCTCACTTAGAGAGCGATCTCTGTGTTGCATAAACCCAAAGTGGAGAAGCCTGTGACCTTGCTAGAGAGCTTTGCCCTGTGGCAACAGCTTCTTACATGGGTGTGTTTCATCCCTGCTCACTGCCAGGGCTTGATGTTGGCAGATTCCAGGTAGGAGAGGGACTGTGGGACACCCCAAAGAGCACACGGTGTTCCTGGGACCTGTGTGTCACAGGAGATGGAGGCTCACAGCCTCGGTGGCACGATAAGTGGTGGTGCCTCAGTGGCACCATTTTAAACTGAAAGAGGGGAGGTTTAGATGAGATATTAGGAAGAAGTTCTTCACTGTGAGGGTGGTCAGACACTGGAACAGGTTGCCCAAGGAAGTTGTGGATACCCCCTCCCTGGAAGTGTTGAAGGCCAGGTTGGATGAGGCTTTGAGCAACCTGGTCTAGTGGAAGGTGTCCCTGCTGCTGGCAGGGGGGTTGGGACTGGATGAGCTTTAAGGTCCCTTCCAATCCAAACCATTCTGTGATTCTATGATATGATTCTATGATAAGGAGCAGGAAGGGCTCTTTACCCTGCCCACCCACCTTGCTTGATGGAGACTGCGTGACCCAGCCGTGCCAGCTCTCCTGACACCCCCTCTTTGTTTTTAGGACTATAACATCGACGAGGAGGCGGCGTTGCAGGCTGCCCTGGCACTGTCACTCTCGGAGAACTGAGGGTGACCACGGAGCATCAGTTCGGACCCCCCCTCACACCCTGTTTCCTTTTGCACACTCAACCTTCCTGCCAGGGAGTCACAGAACTCGTCAACCCACCCCCAGAGACCTGCTGCTGCCTCATTCCTTCTCCTCTCTGGGCAAACCCCACCTTGTTTAAGAAGGTGGAGTGACTTTAGCATCGTGCTGGACCGGTGAGTGAGCAGAGATGTCGGCTGCTGGGAGGAGAGAGGAGTCAGCACCGAAGGGCTGGGATGGTTCCTCCATCAGGCATTTCATATCCGTATACAGAGTATATTCCTGTATCCAGATCTATTTATTCCTAGATGCTTTTTTGACACCATTTGTCTTCGTGCTCTCTCTGTTGCAATTGAATAGGTACGTAAAACTATGATGCATTTGGATGCAGAGACGCCCTCGTTTGAACTGAAATCATCCACCTCCTTTGGGAAAAGGAAGGAAACAGCACGGAGCATCTTTTTTTAAACTCTACAAACCTATTTCCAGAGATGTCTGTCTGTCCTGTCCCCCGTGCTGCAGGCAGGAGCTGCCTCCTTTACCTGCTACAGCACAAACCAGGCTGAATCCTGGGATGAGACAGTTGTCCTCATGTGTCCCGTGATGGCAGTGGGTTTGGAGGAGCCTGCAGGGACAGCATTTGGCATCCAGTGACACTCTCCCCTTCCTCGTTTTATACTGGCTCTTGTGATACCGAGTTCTTGCATTTTTCTACACGAATTGGTGTGATGCCTTTTCCACCTTTTATAGAGCGGGAACAGAAGCTTGTTACTCTTCACACTGCAATATCCGTCACCGTGGACAAGAGTATTTTTATGGAACATTATTAAGAAAGTCTATTTTTAAAAAAAAAAACCCAACCAAACCCAAACAAACAAACAAACATGCTGTGGATTTGAAACCAGGCAGGAGCCAGACCCTGGGTCAGCATGTGGGACTCTGCAGGGGCCGTGGGAAGCACATGGGTGTCCCCTTTGGTTATTTCTGGGCTGTCCCTGTCCCTTGTCGGTGTGTTTCTCCACAGGCAGATGGTGATGCAGGAGAGACCAGGTCAGAGCAGCACCTTGGTGACTGGAGAAGCTTTTTGAGGAGCAGCAGCCCTGCTTGTGTTCTCCAAGACATGAGGAGGTTCTCCTCACCCTCTCCAGGACATGTGGTCAGGCTTGGGGTGGCTCAGCCCTTGCAGACAGAGCTCCGTGCAGGATGTGGCCATGGGCAGAGCGTGATCCAGAGCTGCCCCTGCCCCTGCTCCCTGTGTGTGAGGGAGCAGCAGGGTTAGCTGTGACCTGCTGGTGCTGGATGTGGAGCAACTGGGTTGTGTCTGGGCGATGGGTGAGCAGGAGGGACGTGTGCCCGTGCAGGATCCCATCCCCAGCACTGAGCATCTTGTCCCACAGAAATAGGGGATTGCATCTTCCTTTCCCAGGTCTCTCTCCCTAGGAATAGGGCACATCTGGGCAGATGTTGATCTGAGAGATGCTCTGTCGTGTCCTCTTCCTCTCTACCCTGCCTGCTGCTGCTGCTGCAGTTTGCTCTGCTGGGCTGGGAGAGGGTGGAAGGGAGATCTTCTCTGCCAAGCCTTGGGTGGGCTGCTGCCAGCCTGAGCACGGCCACCCTGTGCATCTGTCCCAGCAGAAGGGTCGTTACTGGGACCCTGGGAGAGCAATCCTGCGTGTCCCTGCTCGGAGAAATGCCCTTCTGTGGTTTATCCGAGCCCTGGCTCCAGCTCCAGCTCTGCTCTAGCAATACTGTCTTGTTTTTTACTTTGATCTAAAGTAGTCCTGGGTGGTTTTGGGGGCTGTGAGTTCCCCTGTGCCACCAGCAGCCCTAGGAGGAGCGTGCAGAGACCCTCCACTCCCCTCCCTGAGCCAGGCTAGTGAGGAGGGATGAGCTCTTCCCTTACCAGCGTGGCATGGCTGGCACCTTCCCAGCCCTGGGGATGTCCCTGGTGGGACAGAGAGCACTGGCATCTCCCAAAAGAGACCCAGGAGTGTTTCCTTGTCCCATCCTCAGCTGGGACCCTCAGCTCCTGGATCATCCTCCAGCAGAGCTCTCACTTGCAGGGAGCTCCCTGCCTCTGGGACAGCGCTATTAACCTCTCTGTCTCCTTCCTTCCTCCTCCTCCTCTTCTTCCTCCTTTTTGCCCCAAAACGCCAGAGCAGGGGCAGCAACAGCTGCTTTTTGTGAAGCACTTTAAGGTGTGGGCTGTGAGGGGGCAGCTCCTGCCTCTCCCCACTTCCCACGGGCTCAGCTCCGGTTCTGCCGGCCGGGCTGTGCCACCGGCCACGCTCGTCGGTCTGTTTGTTCCCCACCACTTTTTGCATAATTAGAACTTTTAATGAGACATACTGGGGTTTTTTTTTTGTTTGTTTGTTTGTTTTGAAGAAGAAGAAAATCAATGATGTTATTTGTAGCAAGCCATTTTTCTCAAATAAAGGCAGTTTCATCCACGGGCTGTGCTGTCTCTGCCACGGCTCCTCCGGCGGGTGGGACGTGACCGGGGGTGGGTGCCCCCCACCCTGCCTTATCTGGGCTGCTTCTTCCCCAAATTCAGGGGTTTGCAGCTTTGTCCCTGACTTGTCAGGTCCTGTTAACGGCGGCGGTGCCACCGCGGGGTTTGGCAATGCCATTTCGTCACCCTGTGCCTCCTCCCTGGCCTGGGCTCACTCAGATGGAGCCTTTCACAACCTGCTGGCCTTGTGCCCCCCAAAACAAGGGAGCTGGTGGCCTTTTGGGCTGTGTGGCCATGGTGACATGCTAGGGTCTGGCTTGGCCAAGTGGGGGTGAGGTGACAGAGACCATGGGGATGTGGACACCCCACAAGTGGCCCTGAGCATCCCAGCAGTG
>NW_010312029.1:8439-9399 GCF_000700745.2 Antrostomus carolinensis
GGGGGCCCCCCCCCCTGCCACTATGGGGTCCCCAAAGCTCCCTGCTATGGAGAGGGGTGGGATGGGGGGTGGGATCGGACCCCCCACACCACTGGTGACCCCATGGGAGTGGGGCTGTGCCCACCAGCACCACCGTGTCACCCGTGTGCCCCCGGCCACCCACATTTGTGGGATATTTTCCACTGCAACTGGGTGACCGGAGGATAAAAATATCCCGGGGGGGGACACATTCAGTGGGGCCACACTGGGGAGCACTGGGAGCACTGGGTGAGGGCACTGGGAGCACTGGAGGGGCACTGGAATATTGGAATACTGGGCATACTGGGAGCACTGTAGGCTCTGGGGCTACTGGGGTGACTGTGAGCATTGTGGGGGGACTGGGAGCACTGGAAGGGCACTGGGATATTGGAGTACTGGGCATAGTGGGAGCACTGGGGGCTGCAAAAGCACTGGGAGCACTGGGATACTGGGGGTCCTGAAGGAACTGGGAGCACCGCAGCATGGGGGAAACGGGGGTTTTGGGAGCACTGGGGACACTGGGAGTACTGGAGGGGTACTGGGGATACTGGGACAGTGCTGGGCTAACTGGGAGAACTGGTGCATTGGGGGCACTGGGGATACTGAGGGCACTGGGGTAACAGAGGAGCACTGGGCTGGTGGGGGTGGAGGGTTCTGGGGACCACTGGGGGTACTGGGGTCCACTGGGAGCACTGGAGGGGTACTGGGAGCTCTGGGCGGAGCTACTGGGAGCACTGGGCCCGCCGGTGCGCAACTGCGCATGCGCAGCCCCTTCCCGACTCGAAGATGGCGCCTCCGCACGCCCGTCCCAGCGCTGACAGGGGGCGGGGAGAGGCGGGGCCACTCCGTGGTCTGATCGCTCCTATTGGGCGTTGGGTGCCGGGCGCTGCGGAGCTGACCAATAGCGAGGCAGGAACCCGGTACAGGTGATGGTCACGTGAG
>NW_010312030.1:0-1161 GCF_000700745.2 Antrostomus carolinensis
CTCGCTCTGTGCCGGTTGCCGGGGTGGTCTCTTCATCTTCCTGCGAGCCCGGCTCAAACTGAGCACCCGCCACCGGCTCTTCTCCCACCTGGTGTGCCAGGACCTGGCCTTCTTCCAGGAGACACCAGCAGGTATTGGGAGGTCCCCGTCACCACCCCACCGTTGACCCCCAACTCCACCGTTGACCCCCAACTCCACCGTTGACCCCCAACCCCACTGTTGACTCCCAGCCCCACCGTTGACCCCCAACCCCACCGTTGACCCCTCACCATCTCCATAGCCGAACTGTCCACCCGGTTGGCCAACGACGTGCCCTTGATGTGCGGAGCAGTGTCGAGCGGCGCCAACGTGGCGTTGAGGAGCTTGGTGATGGCCTTGGGGTTGGGTGGCTTCATGGTGGGACTCTCGCCCCCCCACTGTTGACTCCCAGCCCCACCGTTGACCCCCAACCCCACCGTTGACCCCTCACCATCTCCATAGCCGAACTGTCCACCCGGTTGGCCAACGACGTGCCCTTGATGTGCGGAGCAGTGTCGAGCGGCGCCAACGTGGCGTTGAGGAGCTTGGTGATGGCCTTGGGGTTGGGTGGCTTCATGGTGGGACTCTCGCCCCGTCTGGCGCTGTTGGCGATGCTGGAGGTGCCCCTGGTCATCACCGCACGCAAGATCTACGATGCCCGGTACCAGGTGACGGTGGGGACAGGATGGAGACCAGGGGGATGGGATGAAGACCAAGGAGGTGGGATGGTGGGAATGGGGTTGGGATGGTGGGATGAAGACCTGGGAATGGGAATGGTGGAGATGGGATGGTGGGAATGGGTGATTAGGGGATGGAATGTTGGGATGAAGACCAGATGGATGGAATGGTGGGAAGGGGGACAAGATGGGACAGTGAGGACGAGAGAGCTGATGGGGACCTGTGGGATGAGATGGTGGGAATGAGAATCGCAGGGACGAGGTGGGACAGTAGGGAGGGGACCAGGGGGATGGGATGGTGGGGACAGGATGGGGGCAGTGGGGTCTGGAGGGGATAGTGGGGACGGGATGGTGTGATGGGGATGGTGGAGAGAGGGTGGTGGGATGGGGATGGTGGGAATGGGTTGGGATGGGGATGGGATGGGATGGGATAGGTGGGATGGGATGGATGGGATGGGATGGATGG